>NC_081555.1:71071991-71371991 GCF_963082655.1 Stomoxys calcitrans
TCCTTCTTCAATTTCTTGTTTGCGTTGTTTTGATTTTTTAAATGAAATTTCTTCTTCTGCCGATCTTTTCTTTGGATACGAGGAGACTGGTTCTGTGTCTGCGTTGTTGTCTTTAACTTCGTCTTCGTTATCTATCTTCGCGGATTGGTATTCAGAAGACGCTCCTGTTCTATTCATTTCGTTATGATTTTTTGCTTTTTCTTTTTCAGCTGTGTCATCCAAAGGTGGAGCATCTGCCTCAGTTATAGGAATTTTAGTAAGTTCTTTCATATCAGAATTTCCATTTGGAGTATCGGTGTTGCCTTCAGTCTCAGTACTTATTTCACAATTATCAAACTCTTCTTTGGTTGGTTTCTGCTCAAAAATGTTACTATCTTTGTCACACTCCGTATGTTCAGCATTTTGCTTTGGGGTGAAAGTAACCTCCGCTATTGCGGATGTTGTAAACGTATCAACATTTTCGGTCAATTCTTCAGAATAAGGAAGTTCCTTTGGAATTTCTTTAGAACCAGTGGTTATTTTTGCCAGTTCCTCTGGAAGGGTTGCTTCGATATTACTGCAAATGCTTTCAGTTGTCTTGACGCTCGCATCAAATGAATCTTCAACTATCAGATTAACGCTATTCGAAGTTTGAATATCTTTAGCATTTACAAACACGATCGAAGAGTTAGGGGTTTCAGGTGCTAATTCTTTCGCAGCCTTGTCCTGTTCTTGGTTGAGTGCTTCGCCAGACATCTTATCCTGTAATACTGGAGGTGGGCATCCATCATTTCCAATATCACTGCTTTTCGAAACCGAATTTTTTAAAGCATCCCGCAGCATTCGGCCGGAACTTTTTCCCCCATGACGTCTTCTTTTTTTATGTGCTTTGTCAGTCAAAGTCGGTGCAAAGTCGCTTTCTGTTGTTTCATGATTCGATATTGCTTCCGCATCTGTTACTCTCATCAAATTGGCCTTTTCCTTAACTAATTTGTTGGCAGGTATGCATTCATCATTCGTTTCTATTATAATCGTGGTATCGATGGCACTTAACTCCTCTTCCTTCAATTTTCCTTTGAGATATTTCATATTTTCTTCAACTGGTGCACAGTAATTTTCACATTGGCCTTTTATTGTTTCCACAATTGAATCCGCTTCTATTTCTTGGTGTGGAGTCTCGTTTCGGCTGAAGGGAAATGCCGGTAGACGCTCATCACTCAACATTGAAGTTGGTGATCCAAATTCAGCTCCTGTGTCAGAAGCACCCATTGAACTGTTCTCATCCGTGGGTGAGGTAGTAACAATGCGATGACTAATAAATACCTCTGGGCCAGTTGAAGTACCAGTATTTACATCTATTGAGGCCTCCTTATCATGAGCCAAATTTTCACATTTTAATTCAGCAGAAGGTGATGTGGTACTTGCACATGAGTCATCTACCAATGCCTCTTGTGTATTTTCTTGGATAGCAGTTGATTGCATTTGATCACCATTAATATCGCCTTTATTTTGATTCTCATTTTCATTAAATTCGATTATAGTTGCATCGTGAGAGTCTTGCCTAGGAAGATTTTCAAGTTCATCACTTAAGACAATTTCAGACGCCAACACAATCTTGACAGGATCGTTGGCGTTATCTTCGTCTATTATGTCCTCAGTAACTTGATCTCTTTCTACGAATTCAGAAATTGTATCAGCAATAAATTTTGAGTTATGTTCGGATGGTTTAGCTGTAACGTTTTTTTCATGGTTTATTTCCAAACAATTTTCGGAATCACCTTTTGATTTGTTGGATTCGACATTACTTTCCTCGACCATAGACATGGGGTTATCTTTAGGAACACTTTTATCATTTTCAATATCAAGCGAATTTGACGATGTGTTATTTGCGTCTAACGTTTGCAATTTGACGTTATCCTCTAATCTATTTTCTTCGGATTCTACCAATGTCGATGGTTGAAGGGTACGGCCCAACTGCTGATCGACAACAACTAATTCATTTCCTTCGTCTTGAGGAACTTCTTCAACCGTTGCTAGTTCTGTCAGTACTTTAATTGTTTCCGCTTCAACTTGATCCTTGTCGGCAATGGTAGCCCTTAGGGCCATCGATTCAGAGACTTTTTCTGAAGAAGCATTATTATTAACATTGGCAAAATTTTCTGGAATGGAATTTTCTCCATTGGGTAAATGTTGCTCGTCTTTTGCATACAATGATTGGTCTTCTAATCTCCCGGCCAGGCATTTGGCAGGCCAATCTTTTGAAGATTTCAAAGAAGCTCTTTCGTTGGTGTCTTTTGATTTTCGACGATTTTCTTTTGGGCCTCTTTTTTCCTGCACTTGCTTTGTTTTGTTAATGTCTTCTGACGACGATATGTCTTTGGTTAAGCTTTCATCAGTGGATACAGAATTTGTTAATGATTCCGTACTTAATTTGCCCTCTATGCGAGATCTATTGCGTGACTTAAATATACGCTTGCTCCGCTCTTTTATGGGCAAATCCTTGACAGATATGCATTCTTCAAAACTGTTGCTGGGAGTTATGGTCAGGCCGGCAGCTGGTGGATGTGTGGATTCCAATAAGGACTCTATTTCAGCTTCAAGCTCCTGGTCTTTTTTGTCCCTTTCCTCATTATGTTTTGCCTTAGCAGCTCCATCGCAGGATATTTGAAAAAGGCTTCTTTCACTCGACAAATATTTTTTTTTGAAATGTGGTATAGAGGAGGCCGTTGCCGTAGTTGTATCGATTTCTTCCCCATCCTCATCATCTTGGAAGTCGAAGCAAGATAGAATTGAGGCTGCTGTTGATTTATCATTTGGTTCGACATTTTCCAAATCGCTGTTTCGGGATGAAGGAGACAAATTGTCAGCGCTCTTTTTGGTTGTTTTACTTATAGGCGTCTTATGTGTTCTATCATCTTCATCGTCATCATGTATGGTTATAATAGGCGTGTGTTGTTGTTCATCAACTATCTCTACTGCAGATGAGTTCGAAGTGTCCAAATGTACTACAAGAGTTTGAGATGATGAGTCTTGCGCAGGTTCAATAACTGATACATCAGGACTAAAGTCATTCAATATGACATCTCTGCGGTCCTTCTTTGGTATGTTACGAATACGGCCCTTATTGGTTGTGGTACTGCAAGGAGTTGAGGTACCTGTGGGTGTAGAAATAATTGGTGTTATATCGTTCATTTCGCCCCCGCTTCTGCTATCAGCATCAGCCGATATCGCTTTTATTTCATTCTTATTTTTATCATTGTCTAGATCTGCCATTTCATCTTCATCGCTCCAATCGGCCATCAACATATTTCTTATTTCTTCCACATTTTCTTTGGCCACCGGTGTCAATGCTGTCGATGCTAATGTTTCGGTGACCGTGGATTTTTGTACTTGTTGTGCTTCTTCCACATTGGGGTTGACTACAATGGTTAGACTGGCAAAATCTCGCTTCTTGGGTATTTTTTGGATAGGTTTTACTTCAGGTAAATCTATGGCGCTAGTGGTAGACCCATTTATGATACTCGGCGAAGTAGGGGAAGATACCACAGCCGATCTCGTATGGCGCATAGATCGCCTTGAGAGGGTTCCTTGTGATACAATAGAAGTAGTTTCCACTGCACAAGGAGCTGACGAATCCGATAAAGTGATTGCCGCGGAGGAAGAGGTAGTCTTGTCCTCAACCCCCACTGTTTCGTTAGTTACTGATGGTGGGCTTTTCGATCTTTTTAGCGATATTGTAGATCTATTACCTGCAGGAATTGATACAACCGAGGGGGTAGGTGATTTGGAGGGTGTGGTGGAGGTGCTTGTTGTTAAAATGGGTTTATTTACTTTGGTATTGCTTTCGATATTGTTAATGTTGTTTCTGTTTTTTGGGGCATTGGCATTTTGATTCAATGCAACTGTTGTAGTTGCCGCTCCATTTCTATTGCTGTGCATTTTCCTATGTAATATCATGACATTTTGTCGGACACTGGTGAAGTCGCATAAATTGCAACGATAGTTGTTACTGTTGCCGACATTTGTGCGACTGGATGAGGAGTCGCTGCTTATTGATAACCTCGGCGAGCCGCTAATGTTTTTGGGATTTGCCGTTGCTGCATTTGAAGTCGAGCCGTATGCAGCTCCTATCGCAACCGATTGCTCTATTCTTATTGGCTTTGGTGGCGTTTTATTTGGTGTGATATTGATGATTTTCGTAATGGATTCCTTAAGAGAAAATAAAACCAACAAAAACAATTGAAACAATTCGTATTCGTATTATAGGAAGAATTTTAGAATAAAAATTTTCCATAATCTAGCTTTAGAGGGAATTGCACAGTATATACTTACACAGCTTCTTCGTTTTTCCCGATATTCTGAAGTGCCACCGCAGCCATCATCGCTTGACAAAATTATAGGTTGTCCCAAAATTGCTTTGACAATGCTGTCTGGACGATCGTTTATATATAGGGATGACACCTTTTGACGTGTTAGCCGCTCTGCGATTTCTATATCCTCAGGAAACTTTTCCATAAACTTATTGCCACTTTTGTACAAAGCTAAAAAGATTAAATATTTCTTTAAGTAAATCTATTTTTTCTCAAGGATTTTATTAAAGATCTTATTTTCCACTTTCCACCATAATTTACTTTCATTTTAATTGATGTTGGCAAAAAAGGCCGCCATAGCGCAGAGGTTAGTTTGTCAGCCTATGATGCTGAACGTTTGGGTTCGAACCCTGGCGAGAACATCAGAAATAAATTTGATCTTATTCTATATCCTAGAGACACCAAAATTTTGTCAGGGAGTATGAACGCCAAACTATTCTTCACTTGATTGTTGTCTCAGTATGGTAGATACCATGAATTTCAAAAATTTAATATGGGTACCCCTGGCTTGTCCTGTATAGGCTTTTTATTTATTTCAAATATATATTCACCACTAATATAGCAAAAACGATTTGGACCAAGCATACAACATCCTCTTTATCGTAAACCCGGTTTGCCTAAAATGATGGTGTGGTAACGATATTGGCCAAGTTAGCTCAACGTTAATCACTGTTTTTAATGTTGTAGCTGCACTAAAGTTTATTTGTTGTTTCATTAAATGCAGCCAACATTTAAAGTTAAAAAATTTTGTGCGCTTTTACAATTATAAAAGACATTTCGGTCATCTATTTCTTCTGTTCTTTGGTATTTTGTCGTGTTGAAGAATTGTCGTTCAAATCGATTGATTGATAAGTTTTAAATTAATGTAGCTTTATTTTATAGCGAATAAATTTTCACTTAACCATTATGACAGAAGTTTTTATTCTTTAACCATGACATCTTTATTCTTTGCTGGAACCAATGAGCAACTTGTTGAGATCTCTTCGGAAGCGATTTGGATTTGGGATCAATTATTTTGAAAAATATGTCTCGGACGCCAAAAAGCAGTGATATGATATGAAATGAATAAGCAGACAGGCTCCCCGAGAACGTCCCGTCCCTGCATAGAATGCGGACCAACAACAATCGGACACCATGATAGCGTTAACCAACAAACAGAAATAAATTATGAGGCAGATCAACGCAGTCCACAACGTAGTAAGCGCGCAAAAGGTACAGACAGCCTTTGTTTGTTTCTCTTTCGAGCAAGCTCAATGATCGGATATTTTCTTTGCAATTGGAAAAGAAAAGCCAGAGATCGCAACACACACCAACCTCTATGGGACGCGTTTCGTAATTTGGTTACAATTACTCATCAGCCATATTAGGTGTGAAAGCTTCAAGGGCCCTACGTTGTTATGTTGTACTTGTACTTGTACCGAATTTATTGCGAAAACGCCTCTATGGTACAAATACCAATACCAATCCCAATGCATGTGTTTTTGTGTAACGGCAAATTTTCTGTCTGCACAAATTACACTGCTTCCATGGTACGCACGAGATTCTGTGTATTTGTTGGAAGTTGTATTGATGGCTTCGAACGCTGGACGGCGGCAACGGCTCTCGCTGTTGCTCCGTGTGCCCAGGTTCGAATCCCGGTCGGGCCCCGCCGAACCTTTTAATTTCTAAGCCAGTATAGTGTCACTACAAAAAGCAATAAAAGCGCTAGAAGAAAATGTTACTTATAAGGAACAAAATACCGTCAGTACGATCAGCGACCCAGAACGGGCACATAGTGACACAACACAAACAGTCACACAGACGGTGCAATCGCTTTTGTCAAGTTCGAAAAATGTGGAAATGATTTTTGGAATATTGTCACTAACCTTTGGTCGGCCAGAGCAATTAATAAGAAGCCAGATTGAGTGAGCGCCATGTCGTGTGTTGCTGATGGCGAGTTAGATTTGTTGGTGAAATATGGTTCGATTTTTACAGGCTGCAAATGACAAGCATCATTTAAGCAATCCAACGTTGTTAAGTGAACTCGTTGCGAAACTCCCACAGTCAAAACAAATGCAGTGAGCAGAAAAATGCATGCTTTTGATCGACCGGTGGATTTGGTGGACTTCTGCGAATGGCTTGATACAGTGAAGCGTATTGCAAGTATGACATCAGACGGCTTGCCATCGGCTCCTGCGCATCAAAATAAAAAGTTGCAACATAGAAACAAATTTTCGTTAACGACAGCTCGTGTACAGAGTTGCGTTATTTGTTCTGGAGGTTGTCAAAATATTATATAGATGAACAACAAATCAAAAGACTGCCCATGGATGGATAATAGATGAACAACAATTCAAAAGACTGCCCATGGATGACCTTTGGAAAAAAGTCCGTGAGTTACGTGGTAAAATGTTTTAAGAAACAGCGTTGTGGTATCGATGGCTGTGAAAAAGTTTATAGTAACATTTTACACATAACAGACGACGTTGTTGTTGTGGGGCAACAACCATCAAGTACAGCATCAACAACAACAGAAAATGGTAATGCCAGAAGAAACTTCCATGCCCGGCACGGAATAACTATGAGCATCACACAGGCTGGAACGTTGAGCTCCAATATGTGTGGCGTTCTTCGAGAAGCTTAGCTGGGAGCTACCGGGCGTCCACACACAGGTTGCAGATAGTGGAATGCTCCATAAGGAGTAGCTGCAACTGCAGTCGCGGACAATCAGCGATATCGAGTGGAGGGTCTCAGTGAGAGGCCAAATGGCACCAGCTCTTGCTTAAATGCTGAGTACCTATGATGCTCGATATGAAAAGGCGAGTTATTGGCGCCTTTAAATAACCAATGGTCATCATGTTCCCGTGGCGATCGGTCGTATAGACCGGAACGAGCTTGCTCGCTTATAAGAGCTTGCGAGAATCGCCACCTCCACATGCAAATGTGGCTACAACAACAACAAACTTCCATGATGGAAGTCAGAGTAGTGAAATATTGTTCCAAGCGATCCCAATAAAATTGTATGCTCCAAATAAGTGTGTCTCTGCTTATGCATTTATTGATGATGGATCAGATGCCACAATGCTAGAGTTGGATTTGGGAAAAATAATTGGGTTACAAAGAAGGCAAAGTAAATTGGAATTGCAGAGGTTAAACGTTGTTCAAGGCAACAGTCCGAAACTGTAGAACTGTCCATAAGTGACACTCAAGATGGAAGCACGAAATATAAGATTTCAAACATTTTTTTGGTAAAGGACTTGGATTTGCCAACCCAATCATTTTCGTTGATAGTAATAGTCATTTGTCGAAGTTGCCAATCAAAAACTATAACAATATCAAACCACAAATGATTTTGAGTTTAACATATGCCTTTTTAACAGTGCCTATCACAAGGGTGCCATAGCAGTCAAGAAAAAATTGGGCTGGGTGGTAAACGGTCCGACGGGCACGGAAAATGGGCAATTTGTAAAATGGGTGTTACACACGAGACAATCAAGGGGAATAGATGAACAGTTTGAAAGTATTATGAGACAATATTTTGAAATAGAATCCTATATGGTGAAGTTAGATGCCAAACCAGTTCTGTCAATAGATGACCAGAGGCCAAACACAATATTAAAGAAAACCATCACTACAACCGCTGGCCGTTTGCTGACCATACCTTCCCGAATTCATATCCAGTGGGATTTAAACGACTTCAAATCATAGAAAATAAATTTAGTACTGATAAAAACTTTAGGACTGATTATCGTTCGAAAAAGCAACACTTATTCGATGAGGGATATGCCATGCGTCTCACTCTCGAAGAAGAGAAAATAATTTCCAGGAAAACTTTAATCATGCCCCACTTTGCAGTCTCGAATCCAAGAAAGGACAGTCTACATGTAGTATTTGACGCGGCGTCAAAAATACAAATCCCCTTACCCCAAAAGTACTACCCAAAAATAAAAGTGGACCGATCGGGACAATATGGGATTCAAATGAAAGGTATTCAAGAGTAGAATACGAATTTAAAATAAAAGTAGGGTCCAAGTACCTGGGCGGCGCTCCAGCCCCAAAACCCCTTAAAATAGGTTCATTTGACGATCATGATAATATGGGACTCAAATGAAAGGTATTCGGGAGTAGATTACGAATATGGTCAGGAATAAGGAATAGTCTTTATAATTTATTGATAACGGAAAGGGGCGGACCCTCCACCGTTATCCCAAAAACACCACCCAAAATCAAAAGTGGACCGATAAGGACAATATGGGTATCAAATGAAAATTATGCGGGAGTGCATAACGAATCTGTCATATAAATACATGTCGAAGTATAGGGGGTCACCCCATCCCCACAAAAACACCCAAAATGGGCTTATTAGCCAATCACGGATATATGGGACTCGGTTTGTTTGTTCCGTATAGACTGAAAAACGGCAAAACAGATTTTCTCGAAATTTTCGCATATTGTGTAGGTTGGTCTGGAAGGAAACATAAGCTATATAATTTTTCGGTATCGGAAGGGGGACGGACCCTCCCCCTTATGCCAAAAACACAACCCAAATTCAAATGTGGACCGATCGGGACAATATAGGTATCAAATGAAAGGTATTGTAGAGTAGAATACAAATATGTTATTAAAATTTGAGTAAAGTACCCATCGGGCCGCCCCAACCCCAAACAGACAAATTGGACGTTCATTTCAATATGGGGCTCAAATGAAAGGTATTCGGGAGTAGATTGCGAATCTGGCATACAAAATCAGATCGAAGATCAGATCGATCATGCCACCCCTCAAAAAAGCCATTAGACCCATTATGACTATATAATACTTGGCTGAACCGATTTTCTTAAAATTTTCATAGATTGTGTACGTTTTGTTTGGAAGGAAACATAGGCTATATAATTTTTAGATATCTGGTGGAAGAGGACCCTCCCCTCCATCGCAAAAACGCCACCCATGTCCGAAAGTGGTCCGATGGGCACAATAAGGGTATCAAATGAAAGGTATTGGAGACCAGAACACAAATGTGGTATTAAAATTTGGATTCAAATACCCAGCGGGACCCCCTTCCCCCCAACCCCAAACTCCTCTAAACAGATATATTCAAAGTTCATGTCAATATGGGACTCAAATGAAAAGGCCCAAAACACTCTCCAAACGGTTCATATTTACCGGCCATGACAATATTGGGCTTAAATTAAAGGGATTTGGAAGTGCAGCACGAATTTGAAATTAGAGTCGGAATGTCTGAGGTGCCATACTCTCCCCTAATTAGAACATTACCCTAAGGAAGAACATTACCACCAGGAACCGAGAAGGGGCTAAATCTCACATATCAATGAGTGCTTTCCGATTTAAGTTTAAACTCAATGATAAGGGACCTTTTTTTATAGCCGAGTCCGAACGGCGTCCCACAGTGCAACACCGCTTTGGGGGAAATTTTTTAAATGACCATGCATAGCATTGTACCTCGCAAATGTCGCCAACATTAAGAGGGGATAAACGCGATGTTCTCGCCAGAATTCGAACGCGTTCAGCATCATAGGCTATAATGGTACGAATTCGAAATCCGCATGCAGGGCGAAGTGTCCCCACCCTATAAAAAATATTAGAGAGTTAAAGAAGGCGCAGCGGAGCGGGCCCGGTTCGGCTAGTATGTTAATAAATGCCATTTTTTAAAAACACAAGTCCCAAAAGATATGCTTATGAAAACTCACACTTTTTGTTTTGCGTATTGATAAAATCAAACAGAAGTAGTATACGTTTGGTAAATTTTCTTAATTTTTTTTAACTTTGGACAGATATGTATAAAGAGATATTCGTTTATCTGTTTTGAACTGTTGTAGAATGTACCCATAAACACATATGGGCCAACTTACGAGTCAAAGTCAAAAGTTAAAATTCATGTAAAGAATTTGGAATGGTGGTGTGCGAAATAAGGTAAATTATAGAAGCGTTACTTACATAGGCCCTTCTTAAGAAATTCTTCTTTTTTAGCACATTGAAATGGATAGATTTGCTTGACATTGCTCACGTATTCACTAAATGAGGAAGAAAAAGTATGCATAGTTAGAACTAGGAACTAGATAGAGAGAAATTCAAAGTAATACTCACTACGCGTTCTCATTGAAAAATTTAACTATACAATATAGTTTTCGCTTGTTATTAGTCACTATACCATCTGGATGTCGGTGAGCGTCGATGACCTCGCCCGGCCACCAATTATTGCCCAATTTGACCCACACAATATCACCATCCTTATAGACTTGATCCTCGGACATGTTGTTTAAATTGGCTATCGCTTCTATTTCATGAGTAAAACACAGTGGGACATTTTCAATCCTATTTCCGGTGTCGTTATTAGTTTATATCCATGAGCCAACGTGGCAGCCTCTAGAGTGTTTCTGTTGTTGTAAGGACATTTCATAGCGTTCTCTTTAGCGTTTTCTCTGGAAATTTCATTAATGTAATACAAACTTTTTTACCATATTTTGTTGGCGGCATTTCTACAACGTTTTTTCAATAGTTTCTGTTTTTTTTTCAATTAGTTAAACTAATTGAAGAGCTTGGAGATGTTTAAAATTTTGTGATTTTAAACAACTTTTAGTATTGTATTCACCCCAAGGACAAAACATGAATCTCTCATTTACTTATACATATAAGGCCTAAAAGCAAACCAAATCGCCGAATACGTCTAAATATCAATCTAAATAAAATCAAGTCTAAATATTTCTACAAAAAAATATATATTTATATATAAAATCTTAGCTAAATATAAAAGTTACAAAACAAAACTAAAGATAATTAAAACTGATAACCTTGGTGGTGGTGCTGTTAGAAAAAAAACCTTTGAAACATACGTACGTACAAAAGTAATATTGAAAATTATAAAATTTGCTGTCAATTAAACAAGAAATAATACACTGTATTTCAGTGACACCACCGTAAGCACAAAACTTTGCGTTATATCTGCAAAGATTTTATCGACGAAATTTTTTAATTTTAATACAATAACAAGCCTAATTTCAGAAAAAATGCTTTCAGGGCGCAAGAAATGCGAAGGCCTTCGGTGCGAAAAGGAACGAAGAAGCTGTCGGAATGTATTGTAGATCCATCCTATGAGGCGATCCAGACAAGACGAGTCGGCTACTTAGGGAGAACAGGAATGATACAAGTACGATTACCGGGGCAAGATATATCCATTACCTCCTTCAACCTTATCTAACCTCAGTGCTCAAGAAGTCAACCATACAGCTATCAGTACTATATAAAAGTACTATATCTGGCAAAATTTTTTAAAGCCATAATATGACAAATAAAGCCAGAACTTAACTGGTCTACATTGGAATTATATATAGGATAACGGCCATTGGTATGAGCCTGAATTTTAAATACCACTGCAAATGCACACCTCAATTTTTTTAAAATGAAAGATTTTAATTAAATCACAAACCATTATGAAAATTAGTAATCGGAAACGAACTTAAATATTAAAATATACTTTTATAAAAATAAATGGGTTTCCTCATCGCTGCAAGGCAACACCGCGATTATGATTCAAGTCAATGTGTTAAGTTGATGCGGAGTTTCTATTCTCAGCTTACATTTACTCAAAACACAACAATAAGCAAAGACGATATTAAAAGCTGTGTTACGCGAAGCATGGATATGAATGCACGAGTATTCATACGATTGTCACTCATATCAGTGTGCTGAACACATCACCGCATTAATTGCGATGGCGATAGATACTAACACCGCATTTTTTGAATATACCCCAAATAAGAAAAATTTCACCGCTTGCAGTTTTCTGATTGGTATATACATTTCTGGCTATTGGGCCTCTAAATCAACAATCTTAACTGAGCACGAGTCCTAGCCAGCCACATGGGAATCCCGTATAATGACAGCTATAGGAAATGACTTGATGAGGATGACACAAGCACTAGCTTTGTTTATGTAGGGGTTTTCAAGCTCACAGGCTGTCTACATTGGGGAGGCGGGTTTTCTCCAATCCACGCAAGCTTGCAAACATATCTCCGAGAGTTCTCCTCAAGTACATAGACTCACGCTCTTCTGTTCTGTTTCATAATGAAAATGGAGTTTATGTTGTCATTAAGAAGCATAAATTTTTTGATATTCCTTATTGGGTTCTGCGTCCTATTGGCACTGAAGGGAAGAGTTTAATGTAATTGATGCAAAGAAGTCAATAAGCTACCTCGTGCATTTGAAGTGTTAACTCGCCATCAAATAATTGTATCCTGCTGCTCTCCAATTGGAATAACGAAGTCTGAAAATAATACAAATGAATTACACATCAAACCGAAGGCCATAAAAATAAAACCAACCCAACAAATTGGCCTCTAGAATTTCGAGAGGACTACGTACATGTTATACGACGAAATATTGTATTGGGTAATAGATAAAACTTTGAATTAAGCAGACAGTTTGGATGCAAAGCCTGCATTAGACAAAAAATATATACACTATACAAAATAATCCCATGGCAGCCGATTGCACGTAGCGGATTGAGCCAATGGAGTCCTTCATCGGCAAGAGCTACCGCCTCAGTGTACAACACACTGCTACACTAACAAGACACTGATACTACCCGTTTTGTTGTATTGTTCCCATGCATGAGTAATTGCGAAAACAGACGAAGTAGAACTAGGAATGAGAATAAAATCAGAGAATCTCATGCTTAGAACTCTTTTGAAAATAGACCTTTGGGGAAGACAAAAAATCCAAGTGAAGAAATAAGTGCACAACATATAGAAATTTAAATATTTGTGCAGTATATTAGAGAACTCTTAAAGTGTCAATGTATAAACAATATATATTGTTTCTTATAGTAAGTAAGATTATGACTTTGGTCCCAATAAACAAAAAGAAAACCACTTACTCAGTCAGTAAGAATCTCTGTTTTTGGCCTCATCCTCCCTCACCCGCCATCCCTCCAAATGATAATAAATTAAACACATGAAATTCCTTTATTATGATTTTATTAATAAATACACATTACGGATTGTTGAATTGGTTTTAAGCAATGTTGTTTCACAATTTCTTACAAAATGGACCAAAATTTTGGGAGAAAAACATACAATTTTTTTTATTGATACACAAATCTATTGTTTCTAGTTTAAGTAGAAATAATGTATAAAATATATATATGTAAGTAAATATGTGTGTTTTAGTTTGCATTAAAAATCAAGCAAGTATATTTAGTTAAGTTACAAAATTTCGTTTTTTATCAGTCATAAAAGTCTTGTCTCTGCTATCTTCATTCTCATTATATTCAAAAATAAGGAAAAATTAACAATTTGAATCAGTTTAAATTTTAGAAAGCAAATGTAGTCAACTCATATATTTTAATCGGTTACAAAATTTTGTTAACATTACTAAAACTTTATAGAATTGAGATAGGTATCTTTTTTATGTTTCTATTTTTGTGTTTGTCTGTTTGTTTTTTGAGATTCACTCATTTTTAGTCTGGCTATTGTGAATGTTTCCGTCATCATCAGCTTTCTTTAAAATGAATGTCTGTAGTGTGTGTATGTGAGAGTGGATGTGTATGTGTATGTAGTAGTTCAATGAATTGTTTGAATTGTGAATGGTGACATGTCCGACATGAAAATCCTAGCTTTTATTGCAGCGAAAGGTGTTGCCATATCAAACGCTATTATCAATTGAGAGCTATATTGCGAATGTGTTTTGCAAAACTAAACTGAGAGCAACATGTAACGTTTTATATTCTATTTCTACAATTCACTTAAGAATTATTAGTGCTAATTGCTACATCTCTAGTTAAAGGGGAAGTGTGCAAGAAGTTATACCGTAATTGCTCTTAATATTATTTGTTGTTGGTGCTGCTGTTGCAATTACAGACAGTCGTTTGGGAGTTTAAAGTGTATTGAAACGATTCAAATGGAACTGAGCCAGCAGTCCTCGTTTAAGTAAAACAAATTGCTGCTGCTGTTGTTGGCAATATCATTGACCTATTATATTATTGGCATTGCCGTCGTCTGCACGGGTGGCGCTGTTGCCGCAACCATTGCCCAGAACACCACAGCTTCCGCCGTTGGATGCTTTAGACACATCATCACCTACAATCAACACCTTACCAACGCCATCTGGGGCAACCAATTCACCGCTTAAGCCATCAAGACCCAATGAGACGTCGCCTGGTATTTTGGGCTTGGGGCGATGTGTATCCACGGCGTCGATGGGTAACTTAATGTGTTCCACTTTACAGCCATAGGCAACGGGCGTGAGCTTTATAACTGTATGTAATGGAACATATAAGTAAGGTAACTCATCGGCAGATTTATCCAGGAAATAGGCGAAGAGACAGCGCAATACAGCTTGATGGGATACAACCAAGACATTGCCTTGACGTTCCAATTCCATGATAACGGGCTCCAGGCGTGCCACCAAATCCTCATAGCTTTCACCACGTGGATAACGATAGGCGAATTTATTTTGATCGCGAGCCTTGAATTCCTCGGGGAAGCGTTCCTTGATCTGTTCGTAGGTCATTTCCTCACAATGACCGGCATCGATTTCGTTTAACGCCTTCCAACGTTCTTGGGGAGCCTTAACGTCGGCAACGGTTTGTATGGCCCGTTTCATCCATGATGTCCATACACGCAAACCCTCAATTTGCTGCTGTTCTATGTATGATGCCAAAGCTTTGCCATACAAACGACCGCGTTCACTCAAATTGGAATCGCCGCCGATGAGGCCTTTAAGATTATGCTCCGACTCCCCATGACGTGTTAGATATATGGTCCGAGGGGTGATATGAATATTCATCAAGTAGTAGACGATGCGTGATTCTACATGACCTTCATTGTTATAGACCACCACTTTTTTACCGGCATTGTAGACTTTCATAAAACTCAAATGGGATTCCTTGTCCTCATGTATGCTCTGATAGCGTTCTTCATAATGCTCAATACGTTGTAGAAAATCCCGGACCACCAAATCCGTATTCATATTCACATAATCCGGAGAGCTTACTTTGACCTCTTTGATATTTTGTTCAATAATCTGGGGATCGTCACAGATCGACTCCACGAAGAATAAACGGAATCCATGGTGTTTAACGACAATATCGTAAATCAGTTGGCGCCGATCATAGGTCGAATTGGTGGCATCAAACACGGCCACACTTCCTTGGCCACTGAGGAGCCACTCACAGGAGTCATGCAAAGCCTGATTGGCACAGCGATTACGTATGGCCATCGCTTCCTCATTGTCAGCCCTGAAGAACTCATGTGATTTATAAGCTGTAGTGGCATGACGACGATATTCACCCAAATTAAAGACCCTGGTGCAGATGCCAATCCAATTAAGATAACGAGCTAGTTTCTTGGATATGAAAGTCTTGCCACGGGCCGGCAAACCAACCATGGCAATAACATGTGGTGTAGCTACATCAGATATAGCCCTTTCACCTCGGATAGGAAATGGTTTAGTCATAACGGTTTCCGAGGTTGGCGGCAACAGTTTGCGCAATTCATCTGGCATTTCGCTGGGACAGACGTGTAATTCATTCTCTATGGCCAGATCGGCGGTTTTCTTGAGCTGGTTAAGCGATGTGGTGCGCACCCGAAGGGAAGGTGAAGTGCTGTAGGGCATATCCATGATGCTAGTAGCAGTCCCCGAACGCACCAGAGATGATTGGGCGATGTGCTTGACGACAGCGGCGTTTGCTGCAGAGGATAGTAGCAGAGAGTTCAAGAGGCTCAATTGAGTTTGTGATTCTTGATTTTTCAATTTATGTTTGATTTGCTCGAAACTGGGCGATGGACAACTAGAGCCTAGGGGGTATGGTGAATGAGAAAGGTCAATACCACTGCCACTACCACCACTGGCTGGAGTAAATCTCAATGAGATACCAACGTCGCGGCCAAAGGGTGATGTGGAGCTCGATGAAGTATTTGAATTCGTTTGCGAATGCGGCGGCGTGGGTGGTGGCGTGGGTGACGTCCCAACCAATGGTATTAGATGCCGTTCAGGTGAAACATGTAGGATACCACCCGCGGTTTGCGGACAGGATGTGGAATATAAGGAAAATTCCGAAACGGGTGAAGCTATAGATGAGGATAAGGGAAAGGCATTATTTAACGGTGTATTAGATGGTGACAAAGCGAAATCATTTACTGAATCTGCTGTAGGGATGGGCAAAGGCGTTGAGGATGCATTACATGTGGGCAATGTATTTGAATCGGATGTTGCAATATGAAATGTAGATGATGATTGTGATTGCGATTGCAATTGCGATGATGGTTGTGACGATGATGATGGAAATGATGATGAAGATGATGATGATGATGATGCGGTTGCATTTATTGGTTTGATATTATTCATATATAAAGATTTTCCTCAAACGGGCAATGGAAGAAAAAAAGTGAATGCAATATCAATTAAAACAGTAATAAACTCTCAGACTTATCTATGTATATATAGCACCACAGTCTTTCAATAAATCTGTAGTATAAAAAGTAGAGCGAATAAGACAAGACTTTTGGGTATATTATAAACCTTCTGGCATACGAATGTATAGTCTAGCTAATAAAGTGTTCTCTTTGAAATTCCGAAATCCTTATGGCTATATACGTATATATCACTATGAAAATGGTAGACTCCTTCGTTTAACTCCAGAGTCGTTATTTAATAAAAAAAAGTTTGTGGTTTCGAGAGTAGCATTCAGTCCAGCCGTTTCGCGCTTCTCAGACAACACAAAGGGAAAGTAGATGTTCAAGTTGTCGGCTTTTAATCCTAATTTTTTTTTTTTTTATTCACAGCGCACGTTCTACGCCCAAGAAGAAAGTAGTTGGTTTAATGGGCTGTTTTAGGAATTTAGTGTAAAAATAACTAGTCCCTTGTATTTCTATCAAAGTAAAGGCAACTTGTGTTGCTTTCTGTAAGTAGAAGTTGAAAGAAAGAAAGAAAAAAATAATATATATATATATATTTTTGATTTGTCAAAATTCTTTGCGTACAGGAGATGAAAAGTAGAGAAAAATTTGTGACATGTGTTCATAATTTTCTAAAACGTTGCTTGTTTGTTTTTGCTGAATTTGCATTTGCTCCTTGCAAGAGTAATATTATTTGATAGATTTTTTCCGGGATAATTTAGATCATCATTTTGCACCACCAGCACCGCAATGAATCTCACAATTTATTGCTGCACTTCACAATACCGCAACAAAACATTATCTTCTCTATCTAGCAATCCTCCATATATATATGTATTTATATGCTAATAAGCTATCTCTTCACAAAACTATCACTCACTTGGACTATATGTTTTTTTTTTATTAATTTAAGTATGTTTACAAAACACCCAATGCCGGTTTTGTGTGACGATGCGAGCGATCGACTTTGTAATCAGCATGTGGTGACGGTGAAATGTCTGTTTGCCAACTAAACAGCAGATACGCTAAACTAGTGCATGGAAGACACACAGACCCTATGGCACAATGAACATGAGTAGATAGTTACCAGCTGCTGCCGCTGTCGATGACACGCAATAAATGGCGCGTTAAATGGTTGGCGCAGCCAATAATCGATGTAATCCCAAGCGCAACAAATCAAGTTCAAATAAACGAATAAACTTTAAAAACGGGAAGGGTATTGCACAGTAGACCCGAGAAAAAAATATATTTTTAAAATAATATAGTGGCCGAGTTTAATTTTAATTGTATCCAGTGTAAGAAAATAGATTTCCAGTGCGAGATAGATTCCCATTATACATTTACACTGGATAGTGAACGATTTATGTGTAAGCAGCTCATAACACGTGATTTGCAAAAACATCGGGGTCATTATTCGAATTTTGGTAGAATTTCTACATTTCAATTTAAGACGACTAAGCCTGCATGTTCAATATGGTGCAGCGTATCAATAGATCGGCTTAGCCCGACTTTAGCCCATCCTAACTTGTTGTCATTCAATTCGTTCGTCAATTTTATTAAGAAAACTTGAAAAGAAAAAAAGAAACCTTAAACTAGAATCGGCAACACTCATTGATTTGTGAGAAGTTTATCCCCGCTCTTTAATAGAATGTTCATGAGCAAGTTTGCATTTGCATACTACTTTTATAAACATTTTAATGTGAAAATTATAATAAAGGGTGATTTTTTTGAGGTTAGGATTTTCATGCATTAGTATTTGACAGATCACGTGGGATTTCAGACATGGTGTCAAAGAGAAAGATGCTCAGTATGCTTTGACATTTCATCATGAATAGACTTACTAACGAGCAACGCTTGCAAATCATTGAATTTTTTTACCAAAATCAGTGTTCGGTTCGAAATGTGTTCATTCACCGCATTTGGAGTGAAGAGCAACCAGAAGCCGTTCAAGAACTGCCCATGCATCCCGAAAAATGCACTGTTTGGTGTGGTTTGTACGCTGGTGGAATTATTGGACCGTATTTTTTCAAAGATGCTGTTGGACGCAACGTTACGGTGAATGAACACATTTCGAACCGAACACTGATTTTGGTAAAAAAATTCAATGATTTGCAAGCGTTGCTCGTTAGTAAGTCTATTCATGATGAAATGTCAAAGCATACTGAGCATCTTTCTCTTTGACACCATGTCTGAAATCCCACGTGATCTGTCAAATACTAATGCATGAAAATCCTAACCTCAAAAAAATCACCCTTTAGATCTAAATATTGCGTTCTGAAATTTAAAAAAAAATTCTTTCAATAAAGACATACATAATTCACAATAGAGAGATTCCTCTCACATACACGGTAATTCGACCCCTGGACTTTAGTAGTAAATTTGATAAGATTTTTTTTGCATTTTTTTAAGTTTTTTGCATTTTATGTTAGTCTTTCATGGCTGGCCTATCGTAATTCAGCCCCAGTGCTTAAAATTTAATAGATATCAAACCAATTCAAATGTTATTGCAATCTACAATCAAGTTGTGATTTGGGGATAGTTCGAAATGAAAATTTTCTTATTTTTATATTATTATATCTACTGTTCCTTCCCGTTTGGTCTAGGCATAAACAACGACATTAACGGCAATGTGATGATAATAGCTGCACTAAATATAGCATCATCTTTAAATTGTGTGTTGAGGATTTAAACACAGGAGGCATAGAAAATGCCAATGAGATATTAATAGAAAAAAAAAAATACAAGTATGAGCATTTGATTCGGCCAGGCCGAATTTTATGTGGCCGATTTTTTCATAGTTATCAAGTTATCTGGCACAATCGATTACTGATTGCCCCTCTAGATCTGTTTATATGATTTAAAACCCGACCTACATCAATGAAAAGTACTTGTGTGAAGTTTCGAGCGGCCAAGCTTCAATCGTTCGTAAGTTGGTGTGCTTTCGGTTGACTAAAAATCTAATTTCGTTACAAACAGAGTGACTGGACTAGTATACCTTCTTCGTGCGGTAGGGAGTTTAAAAATAATAATTTGGATTTGTTATTCACAATGCAAAAAAAATATGACATTTAACAACTTTGAAACTTCTTTTCCTGAAGCAAAAAATAATACTACCGCCCAGAGTAAGTTAGGTTAGGTAAGAGTGGCAATTTTAAGTCCAATGTGATACCAAGGCTCCTGGTGGGAATCGAACCCACGACCCCTGCTACCAAATCGGCTACCAGGGCGCCCTTCTACCGCCAAGAGTAAATGCATATGCAAATTTGACAGACAAAGAAATAAAGGCATTTTAGTCCTTATTAAATGGTATGCATTTTTGCTTTTACCTATTTCGTTTTTCGTTAACCCCTAAGATAGTAGATTTGGTGGCGTGAGTTTAATGCTCAGATGGTACATTAAATAATGTTACGCCCGGAATTCCTGACTTGGATTTTCTATTCCGAGGTTACTTTTTTTATTTAGAGCGCACAACAAGCAGATTACTGGCTTAGGTGTATGTCCATAGTGGCATCGAGCGGATTAATATCCGAACTTTCTTTTCAATCTAAACCAACATAATATAAATACTTTAATAAAGACAAAGTATGGGCGAAATCTAAACCAAATTACGTGATCGTGAGTTGCCGCGATTAAAAATAATTTATTCACACTTTGGATTCATCCATGGCTCACAACTAAAATGAGGATAACAAGAAAAACACTAATCAAGAATGAAAAATCTTTTTCCACGATACAAAAAGCAAAGGAATTAAGTACGACCGGACCGAACTTTAGGTACCCACCCCCACGGAAATTATGTATAAAGCACATTTCATCAAAATCTAGTGCAATATGTTCCGATCTGGACCAAACACTGAACGACGTTGAGGGGTATAACACAACTAACTGTTCCAAATTTTAGAAAAACGGGTAATAAATAGGCCTTATTTGGGTCCAAGACGGTGAATTACTATGTCCAAATATCGTTCGATCTACACCATATTAGGGAAGGATGTGTAGGAGTCTTACACGATTCACTGTTCCAAATTTCAGTTAATATTGGGTAAGAAATGCGCAGTGTTCAAGATCTTATATCGCGAGATCGGTATATGTGGAAGCTATATCCAAATATAGTCTGATCAGAATCGTACTCGGCACAGATGTCGACGGGCCCAACACAACCGTGCCTAATTTAATCATAATTGGGTAATAAATGTGTATTTTATAGGTTTAAGAACATAAATCGGGAGATCGGTATTTATTGCAGCTATATCCAAATATAGTTCTATCTGCACCATACTCGATGCGGATATTAAGGGTTCTTACACAATTGGTAATGGATAGAACATGATTTCTTTTTTTTTGCACTAAGTAAACTCTTTAAATAACAACGGTTAATTTTTTCCCCCGAAAAATGGAAAAAAAAAATTTCTCATGATTTCATGATTCGTGAAATATGCAAAATTTAGTGACGAATGATCGATCGATGAATAATTTTGTATCTTCATTTTTACGTTTGAATAAAGTTGCTGCCAATCATCGTCAAGGGCTGCCGCCTCAGTGTAGGTATTCGTCTTTTCGTCATGGGAGAGGCACACCCCAGAGTGCCTGCTCCGCTCCGTATGCTTCTGGTCCGTGCCGGGATTAAAAAGAATCCTGGTTCTGTTTGTAAGCCAGAACAGGCTCCATCATCAGTCGGAGCCAGCTAGGTGTAACCGGTGCATTTCCGATCTTACTCCGGCCTTACTTCATTACGTGCGTAAAGTCGCACAGTGGGTCACAAGCGTCTTCGGACTATGTAACCCCTCCGACTTTTGAATAAAGTTGGTGCCAATCATCGTCAAGGGCTGCCGCCTCAGTGTAGGTTTTCGTCCTTTTTTCGTCATGGGAGGGGCACACCCCAGGGTGCCTGCTCCGTACGCTTCTGGTCCGTGCCGGGATTTAAAAGAATCCTGGTTCTGTTTGGTTAGCCAGAACAGGCTCCATCATCAGTTGGAATCAGTTAGGTGTAACCGGCGCATTTCCGATCTTACTCCGGCCTTACTTCATTACGTGCGTATAGTTGCACAGTGGGTCACAAGCGTCTTCGGACTTCTCCCGTGCGACAATCTACACAACAGCAACAACAATTTGTGTAGAAAGGTCTCTGGGGCTTCCGTAGAAACGGAGACCGGTGGCTCTGAACCTTAACTCTCCTCCAAGATTGAGGTACCTAGGGAAATTCTATACAAGCCCTTAACAGCACAATATATCTTCTCGAAAGGCATTCGTAGGCCTCCTGTAGCATTTTCCGGGTAAACGCCGTCCGGTCCGGGTGATTTATAAGGACCGAAAGAGTATAAAGCCCAATGAACCCTATTATAATTAACAAGTCTCCTCGCCATATCAGCAACACCGTTCCCCGCCATTATCAAATTGATTCCGACTCTTCTCTGAGCTCACAACCCGGAAAATGAGTACCGAGCAGCAAATGCAGTAGTCTCACGAGAGGATTCGGTCCATTCCTCATCCGTCTTCTGCAGATCCCGTAATCTTAAAGTATCCTTTATATTTGAGAATTACATTATCACCCTGACAAAGTCCTCCCTTTTGACCTTTCTCAGTGCCTTCTTATAAATTCTAAACTTATCCTTATAAGCTTCCCATAAATCCCTGCTACTTGCTCTTTGAATGTCCTTCTCGCATACTTCCTGAGTTTTCTTAGGTCCCGGTTCCACCATATCTTGTTCTTCTTCTTCGACCTACTGACCGGACAAGCCAATTTAAAAGCCAACGTTATTTGAAACTCCAGGGCCTGAACCTGGAGATCTATATCCTTCACGCCACGATTGGAATATCCTCAACCTTTTTACCAACTGACGATATTTACCTCTCCCATCGAGTTCTTCTAGGGTTGCTGAATGGTATCAAGTCTGGTTGCCCAGTTTTACCAATCCTAAACATTATTTATTTATGATCCGAAGAACTAGCCTCTTTCGATGCGGCCTAATCATTGATCTCATAATCCTGAATGTTACTCAATGTTAGATCAAGATTATCCTTTCTAGTAGATATCTCAAAAGTGGCGTCATTTCCCCTACTGTACAGACTTAAACCATTCTCCAAAAAAAACTCGACGCATTCGCGTCACAGCCCAGTATTAAATTCATGTTCTTCGTCCTACAGTATTGAATGGGGTCTCTCGCCGCCAATGGAGGTGGCAACTACTGATCATCATGCAGGAAGTATGCGGAAATTACAAGTTCCTTACCGCCGCATGACAAAGACGACATCACGGTCTGATCTCCCGTACAGAACTGATTCAAAATAAAGCATGTAAAATTCGTCCTCACCTAAATACAAGTTCTACAGTTAATGAAACATTTAAAAAAAAAATTAAATCATAATCGCTGTCCTCAAGCCCCATAATATTATCACGGCTCCTGGATCAACGCTACATCTATGTCGTTTTTGTCTAAATGAAGAATAAGTTTGTGGCTGCTATACCGTGATGAAAATTAATCTGAAAAAAACTAATCACCATAAACATACAGTGGCCCTGCCTCGATTCTCCATAATCAAAAACGTGTATTGGATCGAACTATTAACATTCATCTTACGATACGCAAGCGACAGCATCGAACCGGCAAAATCCGGAACGGAAAATTCCCACAAAGTTTCGGGCAGTCTGGCCGGACTGTCCCTTGGAAATTCTTTTTAGGCTAGATGCTTGACTTTGTCTATATCGTACTCTAATCCGGCTATGGCTAGATTAGTATGTATATACAGGTTCAGGGAACGAATCGTTCTCTCATCTATTACACCCACGGCAAGTGACTTTATCCAACCGACTATGGCTAGAACGGTACCGTCAAGTGTCCGAATAAACTAATTTACTTTCTTCCTACAGGACTTAGAGAAACAAACTACCTCGGATTTAAGGCAGAATAGCCTTTCATCTGATCTTCAGATCCCACAAAACCCTTCCCAAAATTTTGTGCAGTTTGGCCCGGCCGTCCCTTCAATAGTAAAACTGGGCTGGCTGCTTGCAAGAACAGAGTTAAACCTATTCCCAATCCGCCAATGTAGCTTACCCATTCGGCTATGGCTAGATAGGTAAAAGTATGCAAGCCAAGGGAAAAACGAACGAAGCATATAAATCGAAAGTGTCTATATAAAAATACATTCGCATATACATATAGATGTAAGCATAAAAATGAACATAAATATTAAATATAAACGTAAATGCACATAAATATATACGAAAAGCAATTATTCGAATATATAGAATTACTACCATCGACAACACCGACACGTATATAAGTGTGAAGGTACCATTGGCCAACAGATGAACGCACCGGATACGTCATGTTACGAATGATAACAAACGTGTACTTTACGCTCCTAGCTGTGGATAGCGGCAGGTCAGCTGATTTATCTAAGTGACAATCATGACAAATCAACTGAACACTGTCTATGAGCGGGTTTCTACCACTACAGATACATAACGAGAGAGATCTAAAAGCTCTATTACACGGCATGTAGTTGTCTTATAACATGTCGAATTTAGCACATGTTGAATTGTACATGTCGTGTGATAAAACGAAACTAACATATAATAAAAATCACTTCTCAAAATATCACATGAATTTTTTTCCATTAGAGCGTGCTTTATTCCTTCTGACAAAAACATAAAGATATCAGCTGTTTTTGTTGTCAGCCTAATGAAAGTTATCCCAAATTAAATTGTTTTCACAAATTTATGATTTAACCTACTTTCTCAAAACTTTAACAATTTTTACACAAAAACAAAAAACAGCTTATGGAAAATTTTTTTATGCAAATAACTACAGGTGTAATAGCAAAAATGATGAATCGTTTGTAAATTGACAATTTTGACAAACATTTTCAATTGCATGTGCATACAAAAAGTGAAATGTCATAAGACATCTACATGCCATGTAATAGCGCCTTAAGTGTTTTGATATTCAACAAAACACAACACAAACGGGAGAAGAGAGAGAGAGTTTTATTACCATATTTCCAATTGAAAATCTCCTTCGCCAGATAAAAACAAAATTTTGTTACCAAAATATTGTCACAGTTCCTCACTTATACACAAGTATATAACACACGCGAATAAAAAGAGCCGCAAAATTTTACTAGAATTAGTATGTAACTACAATTATAACTAAATAAGAGAGAGAGAGAGAGATAGAGAGAGAAAGAGGTCTCTGTGACTGATCCGTGGTCTCGAAGACGATGAACTGACATTACAATTTCCCGGGCGAAGACATAAATGTCATCCTTCCGGAATCATCCAAGGCGGAATCTCTATACCGATGCTGAAGAATCTGGATCCATTAGGATTCGAGTACCTTACAACTGTCCTCAACCTGTCTTTGAACAATCTTATAATACCCAATCTGTAAGATGGAGAGGGTGATCCCGCTACTGAAGCCTGGGGAGGATCCGAGTGGGGGGAGTCGTACAGTAGCCAAGACGCTTCAGGGTCTGCTCCTTCCGAGCCTCATTGTAGAATTTCCATTCGACGACCAATAGCATGGATTTCGAAGACTGCATAGCATAACAACTGCTCTGCATGCCATCACCACACACATTTGCTGTTGCTTCAATCAGCTCAGGCCATGTTAAAGGACAGTCATCGCTGGACTATTACTAGACCTATCGAAAGCATTCGACACGGTCAGCCATGCCAAACTATTTGAGGACATCACAAACACGTGCCTTCGATCAGGCCTGAAACGCTGAGTAGCGAATTATCTGTGTGGTCGCCAGTCAGTTGTGGAATTTAGGGAAAAGAAGTCGAATTACCGTAGAGTGAAACAGGGAGTTCCACAAGGTGGGGTGATATCTCCGGCACTATTTAATTTCTATCTATCCTCTATTCCACCCATAGCATATTATACGATCATGGCATCAGGCCCCTACCCATTCATGACATCTGCGATAAGTTAAATGCAGGGACCGTTCAAATCATTATCTTGTAGATAGGTATTCACCGCCAAGAAGCCTTATGGTGGATCTACATGATCTAAAGCGAGAGATTCAGCGCTACAATAGAGAATCTCTACAACAAGCGGCATATCTAGCAGGTCTAAACAACAATAATGTAGACGCGGTAGCAGTTGCGGTGAATAGCTGCCAGATGAATGTGGTGCTTGGAGAACGACCGCCTCCCATTGTACCTGAAGAAATTGCAGCCTCCCTAACTCCTACCGAGCAAGGAATGATGCCTACGTGCAGGATGTGTGTGTGTGTGTGTGTTACATATTGCAACACGACACACATCACCTGACTAACTGCCAAGCCAGATCTACTTGTCTCAGACCTAGATCCCTCGGGACAGATTTCCTGGATCTCGATATTCAACGGAACCAGGGAGACGAAAGATGGAACATAACACACAGGTACAACAACTACAACTTTGAAATAATCAGTGACTTTAGCTACAAATACATTAGTTTTAAGGTCAAAAGAAGAATGATGCACGCTAATAGATCCCACTTTTGACAAAGTAAGGATTTTCTTAGTAAACCCACCTCTCTGTGGCCGCTGGATCAATCTGAGTTACCAAACTACTGTTGTGGCATGGATCAAGATCTGTATTACAGACGTTACTAGGCGTAAAAAATACATCACTTAGATCTTGCTGTTAAAAAAAAGTGAGTAAGAGAATATTTAAAAAAACTTAAAAAATATGGGTATATATGAAAGTCGCACTAAAATTATAAAAGTCACACAATCGGCATTACCGTTGCGCCACTTTATTTTTAAATTTGACACATTGTCCACAATGATACTATTGCGACTTTTTGTTGTGTCACTAAATACCATACTTTTTGGGTCAACTTTCAATTCCTCTGTGCCACTTTTTAAAAGTTATTCTCGTATTGGGTGTTTTCACTTAAATAACCGAGGCACATACATATGTTGGCAACTCTCACTATGACACTGAATGACCGGGTCCAAATCCTAACGAAGGCATCCGAAATATTATTCAGAGGAGGTATTCCCCTAACTAATGCTGGCGACACTTTTCCAAATACTGTTTTACATTGCTAAAGGAATATCCTTTCTACTTTGAACACGGCTATAAAAAAGTCCCTTTTTATTGGGCTAAATGTTGAATGTTCATAGGAATCTTTTCATTTGCAATAACTAATACCCATAACCATTAAGGTTATTCTCTGCCATTGTCTTTACGTTTGTAGTTGATCTTCTTTGCCACAAACTTAAACATGAATTCAATGTTTCGCATTCTTCGTGTGAGCTTATGTAATTTTTTCTTTCTGACCTCAGGCAGTACGTTTTATGCCGTTGGCATAGCTCAAATATTCACTCAATTCAAGCAGGTGGAACCCAGGGATCTGTTTTGGGGCCTGTTTTATTCATGCTGTATGTAATCGTTATATACAAAGTGTTGGCATAGCTGTAGGTGCTAATGGCTTCTTTAAAACACGTTTCTGTGAATGGGCTCGTTGCAATAGGGCTACTATTAGCATTGGAAAATCTAAATGTGTTGTTTTAAATCGTTCTCGAGATGTTCATGCAAAAAATAGCATTATTGTCCAGAATAATGTGGTTCGTTCATCTTCTTCTATAAACTCGCATTCTTTCGTTTACATCTCATATCTCTCATATTTGTGCGAAAATTCTAAAAAAAAAACTTTAGTCTTAATGTTATACTGCAAATGCAAAGTTTGCCCATGAACATTCCACTAAGAAACAGGGGCAAACTTCTCACATATCAGTGAGTGCAGTCCGATTCAAGTTTAAACTCAATGATAAAGGGCATCCTTTTTATAGCCGAGTCCGAACGGCGTGCCGCAGAGCGACAACTCTTTGGAGAGAATTTTTTTTTATTAATCTCTACTATGTTAACATTCCCATCAACATATAACCCACTTGGGTTCAGATTGATTAAATAAATAAAAACAAATAGTGTCCTGTATAAAATTCTTCGATCTTCTGAGCAGATTAATCGACGTCGATCCGTCTTTCACGAAAAAAACCTTTCGAGAATTTGCACATATAATTCTATTTGACGTTTGAATTAGGTTAGGTTGAAAAGAGGGTGCGGATATTAATCCGCCCCAAGTGCGCTCTAAATACAAAAACAAGTAAAAGCGTGCTAAGTTCGGCCGGGCCGAATCTTATATACCCTCCACAATGGATCGCATTTGTCGAGTTCTTTTCCCGGCATCTCTTATTAGGCAAAAAAGGAAATAAGATAAGATTTGCTCTGCTATTAGAGCGATATCAAGATATGGTCCGGTTTAGATAACAATTAAATTATATGTTGGAGACCTGTGTAAAATGTCAGCCAATTCGAATACGAATTGCGTCCTTGGGGGGCTCTAGAGGCTCAAGAAGTCAAGACCCATGATCGGTTTATATGGCAGCTATATCAAAACATGGACCGATATGGCCCATTTGCAATACCAACCGACATACATTAATAAAAAGTATTTGTGCAAAATTTCAAGCGGCTAGCTTTACTCCTTCGGAAGTTAGCGTGCTTTCGACAGAAAGACGGACGGACATGGCTAGATCGCGGGGATCAAGAATATATATACTTTATGGGTTCTCAGACGAATATTTCGAGTAGTTACAAACAGAATGACGAAATTAGTATACCCCCATGGGTATACTAAAAAATCTAAGTTAGTAATTCCGTGCTACTTACAAAATCCTTCATTGTTTTCCATATCACTACCCTAAGTCGTTTCATATCTGGTATTGTGTCCCCACCTAAGTGCCGGCATCAGTTAGACGCGAAAACTGGGCAAAGACAAAGGAAATGCTCCAATATCTCAGCATGCCCTACACATGCTATCACTTGCCGCACCGATTTTACACAAGTGAACTCGTAGTCCTTTGTGTCCCGTCATTATACCAATAGCAATACTGACCTCCTTCTTACTTCCTTTACAAGACTGTTCCTGACCTTACCGTCCTGGTTGTTATAGCCCTTATGGCAATTTTACTGTCCGTAAAGATGTTCACACTCGACGTCCTCGCGTTAGCACCACACCGCCTAACGCATTCCGTGATCGCCCCGGTCTCCGCCCGCAGGACCGTATTTTGGTCAGGTAGTCTAAAACAGTTCTCAGTCCCTGGGTTCTCAATGTGGGCCCACTCTGTTCACTAGCCCCCTGACGGGAATGTCACCAATTCTGACGACATTTATCATTCATCACTCATTGTTATTCGAAAAGTTTGCTCTCCCTCCCTTCATGGAATGTTAGTGGTCAAATTTGGATCCATTTGTCGAAAAGGGTTCATTTGGAAATCTCGTTCTGCAAATACATCGATCAAAAGATATTTTCGGAATCCGCTTTAAATGTCTCAAATCGTCTCGTCTCGTCTCGTCTTAATGATTTAAATTCAACTTGCGATTTATGTTTTGAGTCCTTGGTGATCAAATTCTAATTCCAAATTATTAAAACTTGGCTGTATGGCGTGAAGTCCTTCATCGGCAAGGGCTGCCGCCTCTGTACCACACGCTGCAACAACAACAACAACCGCGAAGCAGAGGTTTCCATGTGCGCCTATGACCCCAAACACCTGGGGTTTTCTGATGTTCGGCGTAAACATCAGAAAAAATTTTAGCGGTGGTTATCCCCTTATTAATGCTGGCTACATTTGTGAGGTATCCTGACATGTTAAAACTTCTCTACCAATTGGAGTCTCTATGCGAAAGGCAGTTCGGACTCGGCATAAAAAAGGAGGCCCTTAAACTTTATCGATATGAGAGATATATAAACATGCTGACAGACTGGAGGCTGCCAGTAACGACTTTAGCCGAAGCTGTGAGGACGTCGAAAAAGAAGGGACTAAGAACATCTGCTGTATGTCCCGCACTGGCAGTCAGAAGGAGTTGCACTTTAGTTTCTCATTTCTTTGTGAACCAAACGCCTGCGCTAGACCATTTATTTCTGCTTTCAAGACCCACTTACAATCATAGAGTATTTTAAGAACTGAACTCTTCGTTTTAAAATACAACATTGTATGAGACAATTGAGAACTGACTTAGACAGATAACAAGGCACCAAGACAACGAGATGAGTGAATGCAAAACAAGAGCCCTTCAGGAAAAAGAAAGATTGATTCAGATTTCAGTAAGTGCATGTTTGATTCAGTAAAATAACTTTCTTGTCGTCTGAGTTCGTAGTACGAAGATCATACGAAGGCAACGTGGTTGATTTTGCAAAAGCATGGATAAACACACACACGGGCGTAGTTTTTTATATGAGAAAACAAACAGTTTGCAAACGATGTGTTCATCTTTTGATAATGACAGCGAGACGCTTTCATATGACTCAGCACTGGGTGTATTTTGTTCGTTTTATTCTATCTTCAGTGTCTCGCTCTTCAGTAGTCATGAAATAGATCATGTGGGCTCAGCGTTCACGAGTTCAGCAAAAACAGTCACCAATGTGCAGACCTTTGAAGTGAACATTCGCTAGTTGTTGGTCTTTTTAAAGCGATCTGGATGGTTCAACGGTAACAACTACACGCCATCTTCACTCTGGTGTTCCGGGGGTATCACAATGGACGAAAACGTCTAAATGAGTCTAATGGCAAACTGCCAGTTAAAAGTAATCTAACAATCCCCTGTTTCTTAATGGAATGTTCATGGGAAATTTAGTAGTCTAAGAGTAAGCGAAACCGTCCAATGACTTGTAATGCGTAGCGAACGACATATAAGATTCGGCTCCACTGAACTTTACGCCTACACATAGTGTGCTACTTTTTGTATCACCTTTTTAAAAAAAGTATGCCACTTTTTGTGCCCCTTTTCGAAATTTTCCAACAGTAACGCTGCTGCTCACAATTATGCAAAAATTGTAATATGCGAGTCTAAGAAGGTCGGGAAATTCGACCATAGTTGCAACTCAAGTAATAGGGAAACTTTTTTTTTTGTTAATTAATGACAAAATTATCGCTTAAGCTAAGCAACGAATTGAAATGAGTTAAACAATTAAAAGACAATTGGGCTACACCCAACATTTTTGCATACGCAAAACAAACTATGCAACTGTTATATGCTTAGCAAACTCAAACTTATCAAAGAATCAACAATTTTTGATAAGCTAGATTATTTTTCATTTCGACAATTAACCAATATTTTGATATATTCTACAAGGTTAAAGTACATCATCGGCGAAAAGTAGAAGAACAAATAAAAGTATTCTATAGAATAATGTTTAGTATAGTTATCCTTTCTAAACACAGAAACCAATCCCCAAACTCAAGAAAGCTAAGCCCTAAGTGGAATATCTCATAAACCTTCAAAATTAATAGAAATTTTATTGCTATAATTTCCATCATATATGGATGCGTAAGTATACCCCCAACATATGGGAGTTTACTTTTGTAATATCTCGAAATATTCGTAAAGACCTCACAAAATGTAAATAATATTCACAGTCATGACAAAACGCACAAATAATTTTTTGTAGTGTATGTCGGTTGGGATTGTAAATGGGCAAAATCGGTCCATGTTTTGATATAGCTTCCACATAAACCGATCTCCCGATTTTACTTCTTGAGCCTCTAGAGAGAAAAATTCTTATCCAATTTGGCTGAAATTTGCACGTGGCGTTTTGTAATGTATTCCAATGACTGAGCCAAGTTCGGTTCAAATTGGTCTATAACCTAATATAGCTGCCATATAAACCGATCTCCAGGTTGGTCCACTTGAGCCTCTAGAGGGCGTAATTCTTCTACGATTTGCCTGAAATTTTGCACTTGGTGGTCTGGTTTGACTTCCAACAACTGTGCCCAGTATGGTCCAAATCGGTTTTTACCTTCCATATGCGCCCTAGAGGGCGCAGTTCTTAAATGATTTGGCTAAAATTTTGCACAACGACTTCTCCAAGACCTTTAATTCTTATCCATTATTATTTTCCTGTCTATAAAGAGGTACCGGGAAAAGAACTAGACAAATGCGATCCATGTTGAAGAGTATATAGGACTCGGCCCGGCCCGAACTTAGCACATTTTTACTTGTTTTTATATAAAAACACAGTGCCGTATCAATGCATCGATGCATTTAGCAAAGTATATCACGATATGTGTCATCGATTTCAATCGGAGTGCAATGGACATCGTTGCAACTCAATAATAATGATGACAAAAACAAGATTCTTGTCAACATCAGCAGGTTCAATTGTTAGTCAAATCAATATTGTGACATATGAAGGGACCATAGCCCACTGATAACATATTAACTGACCATTTGTTTCTATGTATATACATGTATTTGTGTTAGGTGATTATTTATTGAAATTAATCTGTTGACTGTATAAATATACAAGTTCTAATTACAAGCAAAATAGCAATAATTTGTTATTTATGATAGTGTGTTTTGTTTTTTGTTTTGCTGCGAAATTTATTTCCCATTAGAAGTGAATGTGGAAAAATTACACCTTATGTGATAACAACAATCACTAACACCACCGTCAGAACAATTCAACAGAAAATAAGTGCTAATAGCATTTCAAAAATAATATACATGATAACAAAGAAAATTAGACAGATTTAGTGACACATGTAGCTCGCTTAAGAATTTATACCCATTTGTTTATGATAAAATTAAGCTCTAAATGGTAGAGTAAAAAACAATCAAAAACAAGGACAATTCATTCAGGTGTAGGGTCCCAAAAATTTTCCAATTTCATGAGTTATCAAATCTAGCGTTTACAAAGTAAAAAGTTTAACATTTAAAGATGCCCAATTTCTCATCTTTATACGAAATATTTTCCTTTAGTCATAGTTTTGTTTTTCTTGATTTTAAGGTAATAAATCATTTGAAGTGACAAAGAATTAGTGGGTCGTGCTGTTAATCTTTGTATGATTTGGGTAAAAATTCACGCAAAATGAAGTGCTAATAGGGCCTTATATGGATATAACCATATTGTTTGATTTGATGCTTAAGCTTCTAGAAGTCTACTGACTGGGTTGAAATTTGGTACGTGAAATACATACATATAGATCCATATATTATTATAGTCCCTATAAAAAAATACCTCCGATTTTTTTAATCCTACATTTACAATCTCTAATATCCACACCAAATAAGTCCATTAATAGATATGGACCCCATATAAACCCTATTTTGCTTCTTTGAAATTTCTTTCAGATAATCTACAAACTAGCCCATAATCTATCTCACGACTTTGCTTATTTGAAATTTCTCTCAAATAATTTATACATAGCGCAATTCCACAAAAAGGTTACTAAAAATTAAAGATTTATTACAAGCTCTAAATATTTTGGTAGTAATTTAAAACCAAGAAAGCAAGCCCTCAAATTAACGATGTATCTTTAAATTTAAGCCTCTTTATCAGAGATGGTCTGTCGGAAATTCCGACGTATAATACATACGTCAAAAATGGTATAAACCTAGCCAAAAAACTAGTTTTTGACAGAATTGAAAAATAGGAAATCGTAAAATTTTTTTGAAGCTATTGTGAATTTATGAATATGACAGCACTGGTGCATAGGTAACAGGAAACATCGAAGATCCAATACTGGCTAAAACATTTATTTACTGTTATTCTCCCTCACTAACACATACTGGTGGCATATGCGAATATCTTAACGTGGTCAAACTGCTTCGGAAGGCAAAGCGCTGATTATTAATAGATTTGCAACTACGACAATCTAAAACAATGATAAGATTTGAAAAAAAAACAAGTAGCGAAACATTTTCGTAGTTAATGATGTTTACTACGTTTTATACAAGTATATGACGTTTTCGACGTTTACAACCTTTTGACAGTCGAAAACGTAAAAAACCGACATACAGACCATTTTCGTTCTTTATACTAACCAACACACCGTTTCAATTTGAATTTCGGTCGCTGACAGAATATTATTTCACAATCTCCCAACCCCCTTTTTTGAAAAATACAATAGTTAAGCTTAGCATCTTTACTTATAAAATAAATATGTGTAAAAACGCTCCTATTTGTATGGCTATGGTAAAATCTTTTCCTTTTTCCAAAAACTATTTTCTAATCTACAACGATATTCTAGTCTTAAGATGTTTGTCTTTAATAACAAGTTAAGTTGTACTACTATTTAAGTTTAAACTCCTTAATATCAAGTGAAAAATATTTATTGAAAGGAAATGTTTCGTTCAAAAGTTGGAAAATTGTACTTCATCTTTGCTAAAATCCTTAAATTCCATTGCAGGATAATGTATGGCTATAGACCATTTCGTTTAATGCTTTCTATTCACATACCACATCAAACAACTTTCAAGAGTAAGGCAAAATGGATCATGTTGCTTAAAAGCATTTGGCCGGCTATCTGTATCGGGATTTCTGATCCGCCAAGAATCTTCATCAGCAGAATTTGTTAAATGGATTATGGCAAAGCTCACATCTGAATTTGAACAGGGCTCTTAATGTCGACTTGATTAGCAGACACAATAGAAAACAAGTAAAATCTTACTTGCCTTATTCAAATCCAACTTATCGAACAATGCCAATAGCAACAAACAAATACAAATTTACCGAACTTATTTGTTCTCTGCACTGAGAACAGCCATCGGCTGATGTTGCTTCTAGGTAACATCACACATTTTCTCTACTTTTGAAAGTTCTTTGCTGTGCTATTCTTTGAATAGAAAGCATTCAACGAAATAGTCTATAGCCGGACAATATCCTGCAACAAACAGACAAATCTTTAAAGTTAGGAAAAACACTTTTCAGGGTATGTTCTTGAGTATCCGAGATTCGGCCTTGCAGAACTTTGTGCGTTTTAGATGTAGGTGATATTAGCTTTTTCATATATTCCATGTAAAAAGGGTTTACATTTCAAGCTACGTCGAGTTGAAAAGAAATTCACTTTCACCACTTTTTAACTTCTTCTTTTTATTGCCTCCAAACTACCCATGTTCATATACAGGGTGGCTGATGAAAGCCGCTACCAAAAAAAAATGTAATAACTTTTTTTCTATTTAATAATAATAATTTAATAATTAATTTAATTAATTAATTAATTAATTTAATTAATAATAATTTAATAATTAATTTAATAATTTAATTTAACATGAATAAAAGAAAAATGTATTCCATACACCGAAAAAAAAATGTAGCAATATTCATCATTGTAGCAATATTCATCAGCCACCCTGTAGTTTGACCTTTTGTATTTTACCTTTGGATAGTAAAATAATTTCTCTTAATATTTCTACAGCAGCTATACGTTCAATCAACAAAATGTAACTGAACATTATTTTGCACTTTGCAGTATACTTGTAGCCTGCAAGGTAACATTTCACATTTCAAAAGTGCACAACAAACGTTTATTTACAATTTGCTTTAATTTAATCCCGTTTTGTTTTATAAAAATACCTAATTCTGAATCATATACCCTTTGAAAAGAGCACACGTTTGTCATTTTTCGGGATTAGCATATGAAACGAGTTTCTTTTAAATTATAAACTGGAAATTTTATGTAGTATAACGCTGCCAGATTTTTGAAAACGGTTTGCCATCGACGAAGCATTTATAAACAGCATACAATGGTTCTATACAGTTCACGGACGCATGTGTCTAGCTTATAAAATGGTTATATTTCCAACATTTATATACAGACATTATTTTTTTTTGCACTGAATTTCAATATGGACTGTTACATCATAAATGTAACCGATTTCCACGACTTTAAATTCATAAGAAGCTAGAAATATAGCGAAAAACCTAATAATTATTGGAAATTCATAGCATACAAATTTACCTCCATTAAGAAGCACATAATTATTTTTTGAAAAAGAAAAAATTTTGCATGACTTTTGTGTCAGGTAGAATGCGGGAATTGCTCCCAATCGATTGTCGATTTTCCTCGTATTGGGCTCACTCTTCACGTACAGTAGTTTTGAGGCCTTCTTTTGATAAAATCTTGTGTTTTTTGATACTTTTGTGGAGCAATTCTGGGATGCTTTGGTATATTGGATAATTGCTGATGACGGGTGTATAAATGCCCTACCCCAAGCTCACCCAAGTGTACATGTTCACCGATTAGAACAATATGGGTATCAAATGAAATGTATTTAAGAGTAGCATACAAACTTGATATAACAATTTGACCCCTAGTGTAGGGGCAACCGCCCAATCCCCATAAAGGTGTAGCGAAGCACACTGGGCAATAATTAATTTTTTAGCTGTCTTTTTGTTGAATAAACGATGCGTGCGTACATTTATTTGATTGACTGTATATACATTGCTTTATTTTCACTTATAGAGTCGAAGTTGCAACGATTTGCTGCGAATTTGACACGGATTGATTTATTATCCTTCCGAAAACCTCCGCCAAATTCCATCAAAATCGGTTCACAATTACATTTTGTTGTAATAAGTAGAGATTTATTGTTATGCTAGCGATCTGGCAGGTTAGTTACATAAAGGGTATTGCAGTTCAGTGGCAACACTGTAGTTCGAAGAAATATAAGCTAAGAGATTGTCGAGACCACTAATACATACTAATAAACCATTGTACAATTACAAACGAATGTCAACAATTGTTTTGTTGTAAACTACCTACTGGAACATAATGCGAGGAGTGAAAACAATAAGTTTATCGTCATCAAAAATTTCATTGCGATGAAGTCAATAAATTGAAGCTAGAACTTGGTATGCTTACCTTTGCAGTAAGAAAAATAAATAATTAAAATGTCATGCAACAACTCGACTGCTCGCATTTGTCAAGGGATTTGCCAGAGTGGAATCTACAATTTAGAGGTTTTTTGTACTGTTTGCAGTGTTTTTGCTTCTCTGCGAAGTTTATGTTTTGAGGGTTACCTTGTCTTGCATTTAACATAACGATATATTATTTTCAATTCAAAATCTAAAATTGGTTCAAAATATATGTTTACTGAAAAGTGTACCGGAGTTTATGCTTCTACATGAGATAAGTGCCCAACAGTTCAAATGTTATTGTTGAAGTGGAATATTCAATAAAACAGCTGAGTCGATAACCCGATAATGAAAAGGTTCCAAATTTTATATCGGCCAAATTTCTTATCGGCCCTGAATACATATTATTCAAAATAATTCATTTTTTGCACTCTGCTCTTCAGTTGCTGATAACTACCATAACACATAACACATATATATATATATGTATTGATGGCTTAATATAAAAATGACCTAACTCGATGTTTTGTTACAGGAAAAGGAAAAACTTAGTTTGTAACAAATTTCATCGCTGTGAAATGTAGCTTAAAAATGTTATAAATACTTAATAAACTTGTATACTCGTATAACATAACATCATATACTTTAAACGCTACATAGCCTACAATATTTTCGACTTACTAAGAAGTTGTATAGCTCCAAATATAAGGAAATAGAACCATTGGTCGAAGCTGGACGCAATTCCAATAACAAAATGAAATAATTTTGTGGGAAAAATTAAAAGAAGAGCATAAAATGTATTAAAATCATTTTGTTACCTCAAACTAAAAGTTAGCAACTAAAATTGCCAAAAGTGTATATCCCTAAATATAAGAGACGCGTGATTGACTGGCTGACTAATCATCCCCCCACGAATGTTGGTCTTGGGTCTTAGGCACTGGATAAGACGGAATTTGGTGATATTCGTACATTTAGGTATTAAAAGGTACGAAATTGTGAATTTTTACCTAGCACGAACGAAAAAGGCTGGAATTGTGATGTTGGGCTCAAATTAAAGAGCGTCTCGAATAAAGAAAAAATCGTACTGGAAGTACGATAACGAATTGAGCTGAAGCTATGGAATATGGCATGTAGGTACAACTAAATATATGACGGGTGACTAAATGATTTTTTTTTTCAAAGTTCGTACATCATAATATCAAAAAGTACCAAAAGTACACTTTGATAGTATATATAAGGCGACTAGAGGATTTTTTTTAATTCGTTCCTTTCTAGCACAAAAACGCACAAAATGGTTCTTTCTTTGCGGACTGAACTACAGTTCTCATAATTGTGATACAGCAACACCTTGGCAATATATACTGGGCGACAAAAAGGATTTTTCGAGATGCGTACATAAGGAACTTGAACGTACAAAATTGCACTTTCTTTACAGTCTACAACAGCTCTGAAAGTTGGGATACATTTACACATTGACATTATCGAGTTCTTTGAAAGGAGTAGCGAAGCTGACTGGGCGTATGCTAGTATAACATATAGAGAACACTTTAATTGTCGTTTGGAATTCCATAAATTTTAAACTGTCTCTTTCAGCAGTTAAAAAATTTTAATTTAAAATCAGCATACAGTGTTCGTTGATATCAGCAGACTTATTTCAATGGTTGTAGTTTTTGTCCGGAAAAGCAGATATTACTGTGTTGTCACTAACCAAATCTGCTGCTTTAACAACTCTAATCGGAGCAATTTGTTAATAAACCAGCAAAATATTATTGCAATCGAGAATATTATCTCGACTCCGACTCCAGATAATGTGGAAAAAATGTTTCAACAAAAAAAAATTTATTCTAAATTTTTTTAGAATAAAAAAATAAAATGTTTACATTTTTATACTAGTCTGTTGTATTAAATTTTGCTGTTTATCAATTCAATCAAACTCTAGGTCTATTTGTTTTTTATTTAAATTATTTATCAATATTTTTAATATGGAAATCGTGCTTCTCATTGCATTGTCAATATATGATATATCTAATATATTGCATTCCATTGAAATGCAAAATATTGCAACAAATAAAAAACAGAAGTATGGTGCCTATATCATAAAGGCTGTTTCGCAATGAATTCGATATAAGTACAACCTACCAACGTACGACCCTTGAAGCATTTACACCTAAACGTATACGATGAGTTTCCACCAAGCATCGAAACGCGTCATACTATTGGTGTTGTGGTACCTTCTGGCTTTACTTTTCCATAGCAATAAAAAATTCTTCGATCATAAAGCTCGTCTCGAAAGAGAAATAAAATAAAAAAAAAAACAGAAACCCCCGAGCTTGAATTAAAAAACAGCAAAATTAAAAAATAAAACAGTCAAAACGATTTCTTAGAGAAAATTTTATTGAAATATTGTTTTTAGAGAAAATGGAATGGATGGATCTGTAAGGAAACTTTTAAAAATTTTTTTTCACAAACTTATGTTTAAAATTAAAAAAAAAAATGAAAAGTTTTGTCGTAAGGAAACACGTAATTAAAAAATTCATAAATATATTGTCTTAGGAAGAATTTAATTAAAATGTTATTCAAATTTTGTCTCCAAAAAAATTAAACCTCATTGAAATTTTGTCTTTAAAAAAACTTGTATTGAAATTTTGTCTTTAGAAAAATTTAAAAAAATATATATCAACCAAAATTCTGTATTTAAAATATTGTCTTAAAACTGTCCTTGAAATTTTGTTTAGAAAACATTCAATAAATTTGTCCTTAAAAAGATGTCATTAAAAAATTGTTTAGAAAAATTGTATTAAAATTTTGCTAAAAAAAATTCATTGACATGTGTGTTTGTGTTTGGAAAAATATGATTAAAATTTGGTATTTAAAAAAAAAAAAAATTCATTAAAATTTTCTTTTCATTTGATGTTATCTCCCTATTTCCAAGTGTACCAGTAAATTTGGCGATTAGGGTGTTAAAAGAGAAGTGGACTACCGTGGAAAAGTATACCATGATCACAATGGATATATTTATAGATATGCTTACATTGTGCATAAAGGATTACAGGTATTTTACATACATTGACAGGATATATCAGCAAAGAAAGGGCATGCTAATGGGATCCCCAGTGTCACCGATTATTGCAGACATCATAATGGACGAATTGCTACATGTGACAATGAAGAAATTAACCAAAAAACCAAGACTATTGACGAAATATGTAGACGATATTTTCTGTGTGATTAAAAAAACAGAAATTGGAAAATACACTCCGAGAACTGAATTCATTTGACAAATAAATCCAGTTTACAATGGAACACGAGACCGAGAACAAATCACCATATCTGGATACCATGGTTTATAGACAGCAAAACAAGCTAAAACTTAACTGATACCAAAAGGATACGGCGTCAGGAGATAAATTAATTTCCCCTCGAAACATCCACGACGGATAGAGATTAATACAGCAACAAATTTCATAGAGAGGGTTTTTAAAATCAGTGACACCATTTTCTACATCGAGAACGAGAAGAAAATGAGAAAAACCCCCAGATTAAACGCCATAAACAGTCTTATCAAACACGTAAAAGGAAAATCTTACAACATGGAAAAGGAAAAATCGCCAAAGATATTCAAATCTACAACTTACATCCCTGGCTTTTCGGAACACCTAACAAAACTCAAATATGTATGACGAGAATAACTACAGATTAGCATTTAAAAGCAACAACACCGTAGGCAATCTCTTTAGCAGGACAAAGACTAAAACAGGTAAAGAAGATAAGTCTAGTGTAGTTTATAAGATACAATGCAATGGAAATGAGGGTAACTCATGCCCAATGGCATATGTAGGCACCACAAGTACAAAACTAAAAACTCAAATTTCGGCCCAAAAACCGGACCAAAAACTGTCTCCCAAATCCATAGAACAAAAGACGCTCATTGCAGCTTGACAGGACACATTCCAAACCTAAAGGACGTAGGAATTTTGACACAAGAAAACAATTACAAACTTATATACATGTTAGAAATGTTACATATAATTAACACTCCTTTTGACAAACGGATAAACTTTAAGGCGGACACAGACCACTGTGCACAGGTTTAAAGGAGTTTGATACATAAGTATAGACAATAGAGAGAGAGAGAGAGAGCTTTAGTATAAGTTTTACATTGTTAGAAGAAAGTCGTTTCAAACAGTTAAGAATAGTGTAATTATTGAAAAAAAAAAATAATCAAACACATTTTTTGTTTTCTATATAAAAAAACAATAACATCAGTTTTTTAACAATTGTTTTTATGACCTCGAGCCGAACAAACCAAAAAAGAAAAAAAATTGTATGCTTTAGAAAAAAAAATTTCTTTGAAATTTGGCTTTTGGTATGCAAGCTGATTCGTCGAAATAAAAATATCCTTGCATTTGATTTGTAGAAATTCGATCAAATCCATACATATTTTAGGAGTTATAGAAGAAATCGTTGTGCAAAATGTTGATAAGCTTGGTTGATAAATGCGTGTGCAAAAGTCATAAAGTGAAAATCGGGAGATACATACATATGTATGGGAGCTATAGCAAAATCTGAACCGATTTCTTTAAAATTTATCAGTGATCAAAAGAGTCATTATAGAAATTATTTAAAATCGAACGGAAATATATACGGGAGCTATATCTAAATCCAAACCGGTTCCGACAAAACACCGTATATGTAAAAGGTGTAAAAGAAAATTTCGAGCCAAATTTTGTGGGGATTGGTTAACAAATGACGAAATCATTGCAGTATAAGTCAAAATCGGACGAAAATATTTGTAAAATATTTGAATCGATTTCGACCAAAACCGGCACGGATAGTAAAACTCATAAAAGAAGGCACATATATATGGGAGCTATATCTGATTCTGAACCGATTTATGTCAAATTCGATTTTTAAGTGTATTAAACAATACACTTAAAAAGGCAAACATAAACCGATAAAAAACTGAATGTCTATTTTAAATATGACAATTATATTAATTTTAAAAGTAAACACAAGTTGTTAATATGTTTCATTTCATATTTTTTTAGTACGAAAAGGGTGGACGCTTTGTTCTCATCATCTCCTGTTTTGTTTACATTGATCAGCTGATGCATAGCAAACATTACCCCCAAAACACGCAGTGTTATTGACATTTTAGTCATTTCCGTTCTGCTCTCTTGCGTATCAACAACCACTTGTATGGATATGAAACAACAATTGTTGTTTTCACATGCATGCATATGACGGCAACATTAATTATCTTGTATGCCATATGTACAGTGACGAACAAAACTAAAATAAGGACTTTTGTCATTCAAGATTACCTTCAATAAAAATGTTAACATTGATCTATACTAAAATTTCTTTTATATAACATAAAAACTTAACTGTATATCTTATACTTTTGTAATCGGATATGTAGTCGAAGGTCTAAAACTGAAACGACCAAACTAAAACTAATACATACAGCTATGTTCAAAATAATAGGAGAGCTACCACCTCATATTTTCACAAGACAAATTTGTTGGTATATCAACTTTCAAATTATGTTAAAATTACAAATATAAGCTCATAATAAATATTATACATGTTTTCTCGTTCTATCAATGAATCGCCTTCTTCAAAAAAAAGTAGGAGTGCGAATGATTTGTTATAAAATTAAATAAAAAAAGTGAAAACTGAATATAGGAAAGTGGTAATAAAGCTGTTGCAATTGTTTTGAATAAATTTTTAACAATAATTTCTGTAAAAGTGGAACTTAGAAAGCACTGTACCAAAGAAAGGCGAGAATTAGCCCCAAACTTTGAAAAGTAATCAAAATACTATAAAAAAATACAGATAAATTTAATAAATAGTAGGATCAAACGATTGCCAAGCCTCATTATATAAAAATGGCCGAAACTCTCGCACTCATACATTAAACATCAACTATTGATGACCGTCGATTTTATAATATAGCAAAGGGAACCCTACTGCGCATCCAAATATTCAAGGGGCACTAAATCTGATTAAAATTAGTCCCACTACTCACAAACATTTGTTGGAAAATTACTTATTCGCAAACAGTCCAAGAATGGTACCATTGCTGACCAAGAAGTATACAGTTACACGCTTTAAGTTCGCAAAGGACATATCGATTTGCCGACGTCGTTATCGACGTCTGCTGACATACCAAATACATAATATAAATCACAATTTACAAAAACAGGCAAAAGTATTGATTCGTTGGAGCTTTTTGTACAACAGTATGGGTTCAATATTGAAATATAAGCCATCATAGATATTTTACATTTTTGGAGCAAGTAATATTATATTATGCAGACTGGAATTGGCTTCTGAAATTGGTACTATAACAAGAAAATGACCGGAAACATACTAGTAAATTGGCAAGGGGTGGTTTCAGGTCAATGGGGTTCAGGTTAAGCTGTGACCTGCTCAGTCTATTGTTGTCAATCTCATCGAACATTTATGGGGAGACATTGAAATTATGTTACAGAGAACCGAATGCCAAATGCGGAAAAGCAATGGAACGCAAAATTCTTAACAAAAATATATACACAAGCACACTATGTGAAGTTGTTAATCTTTTTTAACAATTCGTAATTTTTAAAAAGAAGAAGTGCCGTTAAACTTCTTATTTAATTCTCAGCAAGCATGACTTAAACGTTTTGATAAATATTTTAAACATGGATAGTCGACGCTGTTCCTTCATTGTCCAGTTTTTCTTAATGGTTTGGAACGGCTATTCTGAGCACTATTCACATTGAAATGAAGGAAATGTAGAAGGCCACCGTAGCGCAGAGGTTTGCATGTCCGCATATGAAGCTCAACGCTTGGGTTCGAATCTTGGCGAGACCGTGAGAAAAAATTTTCAGCAGTGGTTTTCAATTCCTAATGCCGGCAACACGCCGTTCGCACTCGTATATAAAAAGGAGGCCCTTTATCATTGAGCTTAAACTTGAATGGATTGCACTCACTTATATGTGAGAAGTTTGCCCCTGTTCCTTAGTGGAATGTTCATGGGCAAAATTTGCAATTTGCAATGAAGGAAATGTTGACTGGTAGAAGTTCGTACTTTAGTTTTGTCCGTTAATGTATGTTCATATACTCATTAGGGAATAGCACTATTCTCCTCATTTATATATATACAAACACTTTCTTATAATAGAAACCTCAAATACTGTCATTTTGTCTACACATAAAGAAAAACCAAATACAAAATTATCTCAATTCTTACTATAACCACAAGTATGGCACAAAAAGTTTTTGGCCAATTTAATTTCTGTGAAAAAAATATTCTCTTTGAAGTTAGCTGTGTATCAATTTTTAAATATAAGGATATATAGAATAATGTCCAAATACAAATATGCATATACCCATCATGAGAGAGACATTTTTCAAATACCGAAATCATAGATTTCTTAGTAGGAAATTAAATATGTTCTATCAAATATATGCGGACATACACATTTATGCGTATAGAAATAAATGAACATGTTATAAATACATTTCTTCAAAACAAAAGAAAAACATAAGTTCATACAGTCGGTCAAATAAATGTACGCACACTTCGTTTATTCTAAAAAAAAACAACTAAAAATGCTAATGATATAAAATTTCTTAATGTATCTTTCTACTTTGCTGAATCATATATTCATCTAGCCAATACGTATTACTAAAGATGAGATATCACTTTTCTTTGCGATCAATATCTTTAAAACAGAAAAATTTTAAAATAAAAAACAAAAACAAAGTTTACGTACACTACCCACATCTCTATATGTTTTCGCTATTTTGCGGGACTTTTGAGGAATTATATGGCACATGACATTGTCCGTAAATAATATAGTAGATGTAAGGATCGGATACCTGAAATGTTTCCGATCAGATGCCTGAGAGGACACTTGAGGTCGAGTGCGAGACTCTGTGAGATCAAGTTACACGGATGCATCAAAGGTAGAGGATAGAGTTGGCCTGGAGTACATTGGGAACCCAAGCACTGAGATCTGTTTTCGACTACCTGGCCTTAATATGATCCTACAGGCAAAGATCAGGGCCATCACGGAATGCGTGAGGGTGTGCGCTACCTACGCGAGGACGTCGAGTGCCGGGTCATAGCGAAGTAAGGGGGAATGAAAGAGCAGAGCAGGCCAAAACTGCCCTCAAAAAATTTAGTTAACCCGAAACCTTTCAGGTCGAGAGAGACCGAGTTAAGGTCGTGGTCAACGAATGCGCATGTAACACTGTGGAACAGCGAAACAGTCGTTAGGATGGCGAAAATTCAGACCGTGAGAAGACGAGGCTATTACTGAAATGTAGTAAGGAGGTCAGTATAGCTTTATGCATCATAACGAGGCTCATATGACTGCGTGCTTACTTATGCAAAATTGGCTAGGGCATGTGGGGAAGATGACGAGATGTTGGAGCATTTCCTGTCATTGCCCGGCTTTCGCGGCAAACCGGTACTTATTTGGGGACACAATACCAGACATGAACCAACTTAGAGGAGTGGTATGGAACACAATACCAGACATGAACCAACTTAGAGGAGTGGTATGGAAAACAATGAAGGCTTTTGTAAATAGCACGGATATCCTAACTTTGATAGCTTTGATAACTTTTTTAGTATTTAGAGAGCACAAAAAGCCGATTACTGGCTTAGGTGCATGTCCATAGTGGCATGGGTCGGATTAATATTCGCATCCTCTTTTGAAACTAACTAACCTAACCTAAACTATGGCATTACCTCCATATAGTTTGGGGTGGAGTGATTGGAGGCCACCGCAGCGCTGATGTTATCATGTCCTCCTATGACGCTGAACGCTTCAGTTCAAATCGACAGACGACAAAAATTCGGTAGACCCGGACCGGGATTCGCAACAGCGAGAGCTAATGCCGTCGTCTAGCGTTCGAAGCCATCAATACAACTTCCAACAGATGCACAGAATCATGTACGTACCATGGAAGTAGTGTAATTTGTGCAGACATATTCACCATTACACAAAAACACATGCATTGGGAACAAGACAGCTAATAGACTGGGTTGTCGAGCGTGGTTAATGTGGTTATTTGTATCATGGAGGCGTTTTCGCAATAAATTAGGTACAAGTACACTATACAAAAATGCGGCCATTGAAGCCTTTACAGCTAAAGGCTGACCCAAAATACGAAACGCGTCCTATAGTGGTTGGTGTGTGTTGCAATCTCTGGCTTTCCTTTTCCACTTGCAAAGAAAACCTCCGATCATTGAGCTCGTCTCGAAAGAGAAACAAACTAAATTTTTCTTTGAAGAAAATTTCGATTGAGTTTCAAAAATCGGTCAAAATGACCGGTTGATCTTTCTAGTGTTAAAAAAAAAAACAACAACAAAAATGTCTATTATGGCTGGTCCATGAATTTATTATTTACGTTATTGTTTCTCCCAAAGGGGGATGAGAGTCGAGCTAAGGAAAAAATTTTAGTGTAAAAAAACGAATATAATAAAAACCATAAATTATAGCCACATTAAAAAACAAAAGCGGTTGGAGAAAAACTGTTGCCGGCTTGCAAATCAGGCGCCAATTTGGAACTAGAGAAAACAAAATCGTATTGTTCAGTGTAATAGATAATATTTTAAATCGCAAAAAGATAGTTTTATATACATCTACCGAGACATGCCATTAATTACCATAACTGGAATAAAGAATTTGCTAAAAGCTCACTGACGTGATCAATATTTTGTCACTTGACTAACTCGGTGTGGTGGTTAAACAATATTTTACGATGTGTTAAAACAAGTTAATTAATAAAAGAAATTCTATGGAACATTCCGTTAATATAAACAAACAGCTATATAATTGATGATTGGCTTTTTTGATATTTTGATATTGTTTTCTGTCCCATGTAGACTGAATTAAAACCCATATTAATGGGATTATAATCGAATTACATATACAAAAAATTGGATTATAAAAACCTTATGAAATGCATTCATGAACATTTTTTGCCATTAGAGCTTGGCAACAAGGATCGCGGTTTCAACATACAAAATGTGTGCAAAAACAGCAACATTTCCCATGCCCCCCTCTCCTACTCCAAAACAAAATATGCTTAGCTGCGCCAATGCATGACACGTGATAAACAATTTTTTCAAACATGAACATTTTGTTTTTAACGTTCCGTCAGAATTTAATGATCCCTCAATATAACGAATTTGTATTTTTTTACCAACATTGGGTGTTGAAAAAGAGAAATGAATGCAAGAAAATTTTTAACTGTTCCATATATTGGGTGCATTTGGCTTTTTTCATAGAAAATGACAACAGTTGAATCAGTAAATGTCTTCACCGAAATGATTTTTGTTCAAACTATAGATTTAAAACAAAGATATAAACTTAATTTAAAGTTGCCCAATGTTACAACTTGTTAGGGAAAGATTTCCTTCGATGAACGGAGGCAAAACAAAAGGAATTGCTTTTGAACAGATTCGATCAGATAAGAGAGAAGAGTAAAGTAAGGATCCCATACTATGGAGGCATATTCAAGGTTACAATGTACTAAAGATGTGTAAACATTTTTTGTCACAGAAGTATCATTAATTCTCTGCTCCAACGTTTCAAAAATACAAATGAGTACGAAAGTATAATTAGTCCAAGGTCTTCGACTGATTCAAGCTCATCGGAGCCGATAAAATAATTTTGATTTCGTTTTGAAAAACGCATTTTATTGCATTTGGAAATATTCAGTTGCATAACGCTAATTTTGCACCATTCATAAAAGAGGTCAAGATCGGACTGGAGATAATATCGATCATCTGGGTCATTACAAAACCTAAAAATGTTCACATCACTGGCAAACATCAGAATATTAGAATGCTTTATTATGTAACGTAAATCATTAATAAAAAGACAAAACAAAATCGGACCGAGATGGCTACCTTGGGAACACCGGAAGCAACAAAGATAGGTTTAGAGATCAAATTACCAAATCTCACATTTTGTGTACGGCCAATTTTAATACCGAATTACTGAAACCATATAAATGTAATTTCATAATCAGAAGTGTATGATTGACCTTATCGAATACTTTGCTAAAATCCGTGTATAAGTCTGTCTACTGCCTCTGAAAGCATCGTTGACAAGACATGTAAATTACAACAGATTTGTTATGGTTGAGCGTGATTTCCTAAATCCGTGTTGACATGAAGTGAGCAATGAGGAAACCTGATGAGAAATAGATTCAGTCAACATCTTCTCCATTAACTTGGAAATAGCACTAAGTATGGAGATACCCCTGTAAATATAGGCATCATTACGACTGCCAGATTTGAACAATGGCACAGAAAAAGATTTTTTCCAGAGAAAGTTTAAAAAGGAAAATTATATATTTTTTTTAAATTCTTAGGTTAATACAGTTGTAAATATATTGTTATTAGTCTGTAAGGGTATTTATTATCTATAGACTTTAATAAAAAAAATATCTGCGGTAGATATCCAGATTTTGGGTTTCAAAATGCTAGCCGGGACACCATCCGGACCAGCAAGAAATGTAGATTTTATTGATCTTAAGTTTTGGTCTATAGTGTCTTGATCTATCAAAGGAACACCTATATTAATAGAATTTCTAATTATATAAGTATATTCATAGTCGAGTGCGCAATGTTAATCAGAATAAGTAGTAGCAAAAAAATCGCCGAAAATTTTTGAGATATCTAAATCCGTGTCCGCTGACACTGAACCATATTAAAGAAAAGTTAGGTATAGCACTGAAGCGACGTTTACAATTAACAAATTTGTAGAAAGTCTTAAGATTGGATTTTAAGTCCGATTTCATTTAAATCAAGTAATTGCGATGACCCATCTTGTTTTCCCTATTGTACTTTGATCTTTCTAATGAATAGTTTGAGAAGTCGAGCGAAGTTCCCGATTTTTTTTAATTTCTTATACAGTTTATTTTTGTTATTTTTCAGTTTCGATAAATTTCATGTATTCCAAGGTGGTCCAGAATTATCAACTACAATAAGTCGAGGGACTGACTTATCTAAGTATTCCTTTAGAATGGAGTACAATTTTGATATATTCTCATTAACATAATCAGATCTTAAAACGCTACCCCAATTAGTGGCAGAATGCAGGAATCTGAGCTTAGTATAATTAGTTTTAGCGAAGCAATATTCTTTTCTAGGGGAGGGAAATTTAGGAGGCATTTCTTATGGGAAAGAAACACATTTTAGAGAAAAAAACTAACTGGTTAACAGACAACTGTTAGTTAGCTGTCTATTAACAGAAGGATTTTGCTATCATCTTTTAGACTAATTTTGATCCAATGATCTCTTGTTTCGGGAACAAAATGATTATTAAACCATTCTTAAGATATTCGTTTAGTTACTAAACTTTTATATTGGTTTTATAGAGAACTGAAAGTTCGTGAACATTCTTTAAAACTCTTGGCAGAGCTCTTTTTCCGATAACTTACACCTTGCATTTGTACGCATAATAAAGCACTTAGTCTCTCTTTGGCACTTTATGCCCATCTACGGGTGCTTGATCAATGCATACCAAAATGCTTTCAGGCAAACTTCCAGTTTCGATTTGTTCCATTTTTTAAACGTAATCGATAGACTGGAGCCACCGTAGTTTCGAAGATAGCATCTCCGCCTATGACGCTGAACACCCTTGTTCGAATCCTGGCCATAACATCCTTATGCAGGCGACATTTGTGAGATAACAGCCATGTAAAAACTTCTCCCAAAGAGGTTTGCACTTAAGCACGCAGTTCGAACTCATCTATTAAAAGGCGCTCCCTTATAATTGAGCTTAAACTTGAATCGCACATCACTCAATGAAATGTGAGAAGTTTGCTCCCTGTTCCTTGATGTAGTGTGCATGGGAAAATTTGCATTTGTAAAACGTACTTATACTCCCGGATAATAGAGGTAATCACGAAAAATCGAGTTGATCGAAAAAAGACAAAAACATCTTTTTGATATCGGAGAATGGAGGTTACCGAATAATCGAGGTCCGACTGTAATATAAAAAATCTACTTCTTCCAATTTGATGTGCCGTCTTGTTGTCTGAAATATCCCTCACCGTGGTGAACAAACAATAAAACGAAACTGTTACCGTTTGCTAAATTCAATCAGTACAACTCCACGTATAATTATCAGGACCATAAGCATAACTTATACGCCATTGATATACTTGTTGGCCAGCTAAATGGGCCAACCAATATAAGAATAGCCTTAAAACAAAGATTTAACGAACGGGAACCATTAATATAGTGTTATGGTAACAATTTACAACTAATAAAAAAAACTTTACATTTTCCAAATCAAGAAATGTCCTGAAATATCCCTCATCAGGGTTGTAATTTTTTACAAATTTGAATAATTGTTTCTTATACGAAAGTCACAATGGAATTGCAAGGAATTACAATGGAATTGTTCCAAAATAAAATTTTCAACGTCTTTAACATCTACATGAATAGTTTATAATTAGGTATATTTAAAAAATACTTTTCTAAATCTCTGCTAGCAAAACAAATGAAACAAACAAGAATAATAAGTCAAATTGTAGGAATATATTAAAATAAACAAAACAACACACCCATTTAAGTAAAGGCAATTGTAAATGCGACACCAGATTGCGGCTGTCAAAATGAAAGAGAAGGCAGCCCTAGTACATTTTCTTTAAAATTTCCTATTCACAAAAAGCACATGACAATATAGTTTACGTAGAACAGAAATAGAAGGTTTTGTAGGGTCTATGGAAGAATTTTTAATCCGATTTAGAAAACTTTGTATGAAATCGATCGGACATTTGCTGATTCGTATTCATTCACTCAATTTCCTTTTCAAAATAGAATGTTACCAATTACCTATCATACGCTTCGGTTCATATAACAGAAGGGTATATTAAAAACAACTTTAATTGATCTTAAATCGTACGTATTGTTTTATATGTAGGGGAAATCCGAGCTCGGTCGCTCGTGACTGTTTAGTAACTATTATTTAAATTTCCTCACTCTTTCTTACATACTGAGCTGCTAACTGGAACGAAATGCAAGAAAACATCTTTAAATACCATTCAACTATTAAACAGAACAATTAAAAGACAAGTATGTAAAACTTGTGTAGAATGTTGAATTCGAACTTCACTCCATGTTATACATTCTTTGGGCACGTTGAATGTAAGTTTCTAACTTAGATTATGAGTGATTGGTGAGGTATTCTATACTAGATTTTAAATGCAAGATAGCATAAGAGAGTTTCCATTTGAATGTACAATAAGTTATCTTAAAATTTTAGTTAGTGTTGCAATGTTTATATATATATAAAACAAAACATAAAGTAATATAATATTTAGATGACATAATAAATAATTGATTAAGACAACAGCAAATCAGGCGAAAACAATAAAACACTTTTAATTCAAATGACTATTCAAGATTGATGCTAAAAGCATGCCAAGCATCTTCAAAACTGACAGACAGTATTTTTTCGGCCCCTTTGTTCATTTCGTCGGGTTTCTTCTTTGGCAACGATCAACAGGTATAAAATTAGGGAATAACGGTTTTTTACAAGCATTTTTAACATGGCATAAATTTTTCTCTTTTTATTTCTCCCTAGGGCAAACCAAATTATTCTTCATAAATTAATTTACCAACAATTATTTTTCAAATTCAAACGTTGAACATGGCGATACTACTTGGCTTTGGGATCGCAAATAGATTCTTCTTCAATGACTGGGTTGTTACCGGTTCTTGTTAAACGGCCACGCTCCTGCCGGTTGACTTTAAACGCCACTTCAGCTCTTAAGTTTCTTTTTTCCTTTTTGCGATGTAAACAAAATCACATTTTAATTTATTGTTGTAAACAAATATTAATTCTTTTTTGTATATATTCAAAATAAGACGAACACAAATGGAAACGTATCAACAGACGCAAACACACACACACACACATACATATAAGACACCCGCGTTCATTAAGGAACAATCTGTAATGTTCAGAATAACAACAATATGAGACTTCCGACGATAAATAAATATCGCGCAACGTTGACTTCGCTTTATTACGCGCTGCTGTCTCCTCTAACTTTTAAGTTGTGATCAAATAAAAGAATATATACCGAATGATTAACAACCGATAGGCCGACGACCGTACCACCGACGACGACAATGCGGTATCGACAACAAACCATCCACGAGACAGATGGTTTTGGTCGATGTATTTCGATAGTGGTGGTGCCAATTGTGGTGTTAAATGGATTCGCGACTTTTTGTACTACTGCTTTAAACACGTTGACGGCCAAAACAAGAATGAGTACAACATGTGGAAATAAAAATTTCATATACAAATATTCGCAAATATTTCTGGCAGCCAACTCATCTTTCTCTCTCTCGTTCTCTTTTTCCCTCTAATTATATAATAGAACAGTGATGCCAACATTTCGTAGCCCTTTTAAGGGTAAATTTTATAGGTACCGAAAAAAAATAGTAAAAATTGTATTCATTAATTATAAATTAAATAAAGTATTATACACATTGCCTGCAATCATCCCATTAAAGGGAAAATTTTTGCCTATCACTAAAAATTTTTTGTTCTTACTTTAAGCACTTTAAAACTAAATTTTTAGTTTTAAGATGCCCGATTTTACAATTATTTCAAGATTAAGAATGTTTAACCGCCTCTCTCACATATCTATAACCAACTCAGTGGTTTAACAGATGGAATCCAACAGCGTGTTATGAGACTACGAAACAACTGTTGGAATCTTGAATCGTTACCAGGGCTGCCAGACGTGACGATTTTACGTCCTTTTGACGATTTTTTGTCCAAAAGTTGGCACTTTGGAGCTTGATGATTTTCGATTTGAATCCCTTTAGAGATTAGCATATCTGCCTATGACGCTGAACGCCTCGGTTCATATAAAATTGTTCAGCTGTGGCTATCCCCTCCTATTGCTGGCGATATTTGTGAGGTACTTTGCCATATAAAAACTTCTTCTCAAAAGAGGTGTCGCACTGCGGCACACCGTTCGGACTCGCTTATAAAAGGAGTCCATTGAGCTTAAACTTGAATCGGACAGCGCTCATTGATCTATGAGAGTTTGCCCCTGTTCCTTAATGGAATGTTCATGGACAAATTTGCATTTTTGCATCGCGTTATAAGTTGACTATTTTTTGTGATTTATTTGTACTGAAATTGTCCTCAATTTAGAGAAAAAAGTTCAGAATTACCGTTTTTACGACAAATTCGCATTATTGCGGGCGGTGAAATTTAAAGAGCCGATGTTGATTTTGATAGCTATGACGTGTTGCTCGTTTGTGTCAATTTCCATAATTAAAATTGAGTTATGACTGGTTCTATGTTCGTGCTCCACAGTTGAAAACACATGTTATTGCAATTACTTTTTGAAACACTACAAAAATCTTAATGATAACATAATATTTTTACGTATCAATGAGCGAATGTCATACTGAATGCAATCAGCAAGACGATTGGCATAAATATCTTCTCAGACAGCCAGACAGCCATTAAATCCCTGGAGAACGTATTTCTGAACACAAAAACTCAACGAGATGGTTGAACAGTTTAAAGTCTCTGGCGACATGTAAGCTTAGTTTCCAGGACCAGGACTGAAGGGCAACGAATGATAGATGGTCACAAAGAGGGAGCTGTGAGCATTCCAAAACCATGTGGCCTCATCTAGACTTGAAGAAGTCTACTGCTTTGCTGTCATTGGCTAGAACAGACGTCTCAATCATTGCGTCCGTCATGACAAGACACTGTCTAATCGGAAAACATGCTGACAGACTGAAGGTTGCCAGCAACGACTTTTGCAGAAGCTGTAGGGACATCGATGAAAAAGAGAGTATAGAACACCTTCTGTGTGTGTGTCCCGCACCTTTAGAGTGTTAGAAGGAGTTCCACTTTAGGTTCTCCTTTCTTTGAGAGCCTGTCTGATTTAGCGGACGTGAACATTCGCAAGTTACTGGGCTTTTTAAAGCGATCTGGATGGTTAAACTATAGAAACTAGACGGTTCCTGTGGTATCACAATGGACGAAAACGTCTAAGTGAGTCTGATGGCATTGCCACATGAAAGAGTGTGAGCGTTAGAGTAAACGAGCGCATACTAACACTTTTTTTTGCATTTTTTTCATTGAGTGATATGCAGTCCGTCCGTCAACAGTCAGTATTGGTAGGAAGACGGTTGTGCGCGGATGATAATTTGATGATGATAGATTGCAAATTTTGTGAAACTTGTAATGTATTTTATTTATACGGAATTCAAGGACTGTTTAGAGCAAAAAAAACTCATTCATTATTTTATGAAACTTATTTCTTTTAATATGTCAATCTTTTTTTTTCAGTTCATGTTAGGTAAACGTGGTTCTTACTCAATTCGTTTATAGTTATCTTTAATTATTTAAGTTATTTAGTGCAAAAATGATAAATTCAAACATGTAGATGAAACTTTTATCTTGCTTTTTACTAATTTGATTTTCGCAACTATGACGTTTACATTAAACAGGAATTTGAGGTTTACTCAAATTCTTTATTTTATTTTTATTCTTGTAGTGCATTTAAAGAGCCAAAGTTATTTTATTCGTCCCTACATTGAATTCGCGTTTTTCTGCCTTGTCATATTAGCAACATTACCCAAGAGATTTTTTCAGTTCTAACAGATGTAGCTGACAAGTGTTGTTGTGTATGAGTACATACGACACATGAGAAATCTGTCTACCCTTTGAGTTAGCATCAAAAAGGAAAAGTAAAGACAACATAAGGAAAAGTAAAGACAGCATAAGAGGAACCCCAAGTATAAACACTAAACAAAAATAGAAACTAATGATAGCAAAAATTCCTAATGACCCAACAAGTCAGATGATAAAAATGTACGGCGTTCCTTTAAATAATACCCTAAGCATGAAAACAAGTATAATCGGCAAGATAAGTGGACTTGTAATCAGGCCCGCATGCCGAAAGTTTAACAACCACAATGCAGCTTTTGATTCTTGTTCTCTGCAAACTCTCTCTGAGAGTGTAGCAGCTTTTCGCCACAACCATACGCTCTACAATAATAAACAAGTGGAAATGAATACAATCATATGGCCAGTTCTTATGAATACATATACAAATGCATATACATTAGGCTGAATCTTAAATGTAAATGTAACAATATATTTCATAACTAAATTAGTGAAGATCTTGCGAATCATCTAAATACGATGTAGGAAATAGGAAACTATTACAGTCGATTTTCGTCGTCTCTGTTAACGTCATTTCGATTTACGTCGTCAAAAAAATTGTTGACAATAACTTCGATTTACGTCGTCTCAGTAGTTTCCCAGCTAATTCCATTTTCAAGAATTAAAACTTTGGTCGATGTGCCCGTCTGCTTATTTCTTTTGTAAATTCGTGTTCGCAAATGAGTACAAAACTAAGTTGGAAATTCTTCTAAGGTTGGAAGTAGTTCACTCAGAGATATAAAAAACGCAAGTTTCTGGATCCTAGACTTACGCGTAAAAATATACCCATAAACACAGTCATTCAAAGAAAGGCTTAAAGCTTCAAGTTCGAAAGCCTTAACTCAATAACGGTTGACACTCGATTCAGTTGTCCGATTTAAATGAAATTCATATTCACATGTTTTGCGCTAAATTTATTTGTTCTTGAAATAATTCATACAATCTGATATTGTCCGGCCTCAGACCAGAGGGTAATCTGTTTCTATTACAAATAGAACATAAAAAAAACCTTGTTTTTTAAAGTTAGACGCACCGACCACCGAAGTTTAAAAATTTGAAAATGGTACAAAAATGTAATTTAATATCAGGCGACAGCGTTTGCCGATACCAGCAAACTTATATTTCTGGATGCAGTGTATTGTTTTATAAGCAAAATCTTTGCAGCAGATATTTATATGTTCGACTGTTGGGTTAGAATATGATTTGCTTTTGATTGATTGATTACATTTTGATTCGTCGCAGTGTCTCTGTGATTGACACAAGTTACAAAACGATGCTCATATTAATTAACAAATCAAATAAAAATATTCTCGACAACTTTTCTATGGCTTTTTATGGCGAACGTACAAAGAAAGATGGGAGGGTGCAAGGCCTTTTACGTTAAGGCCTTTTCGATTAGCTGTGCAATAATAAAAATCTAAACCCAAAAGTGATACGCCTTCCTTTATTATATAAATTTCTTCTGCTGGTTTTCAATGTATAGCAGCAAAAAACTATCGCCTAATATAGATGACTTGATCAAAATAAACACAACACACAAAAATGGGTTTACCTATCAACTAAATATTTATTTTCCCTGAACTTTTATTATTTATTTGTAATACTCCAATCAAATTCCCTCAGTGGGTTATACATTGATGGGGCGGAAGTTTAATATCTGGTATTGGTTGGTTTAATAGCTGGTAAACTACCGATAATCGCAACGATATTTTCGATTGTTTTAATAATAAATATCGATAGTATCGATACTATCGTTAGTTTCCCATCACCTATATTTCAAACGAAAATGAGAAGTTAAAATCTGGAGATCGATTTATATAGAATTAATATCAATGCACAGACCAAATAAAACCAAGGTTAATAAAATCAGTTGGAAGTCATAAGCGAAATCATTGTACCAAATGTTTGCCTAATCGGATGAAAATTTGCGCCTGCTAATGATGATTAACGACGCACAGTGGCGCGGACAGAGGAAACAGGTGGCAAAAACCAACATTTTCATGTGCGCCTACGAAATATTGAAAGAGCCTATCTTATGTAAAACTTTCCAACGGAACTGGTACCTATAGAAATGTCAGATTCTTAGTTAAGTTTAGTTTGGTCCTATTTCAAGTGAAATATCTCGAAAACTAGATTAGAGATGGCGATTTTTTATTTTTTCTATTGATGGATACACTGATTAAAAGTAGAATTATCCAAAAAAAAATAACGATTTCTTTGAGCTTTTCTAGATAAATCACTTCTTAAAAGGAGCCTACTTTTCCACTATTTGTCAACTTTGATGGAAAATAAAAAAAAAATATACCCTCGTCATATTTTCAAACTACGCTCTTTGATTGCCCGTTAAAATAATTCAAGAGTTAGGTGCCCGTACATGCTGCATTTTCGTTTAGAGAAAAAAAATTAAAAGCTATTGTTCAAGAATTTTAAGTCACACTGTCGAAAAATCATTAGAATAATTCTCTAACATTTGAACAGATAAGGATATCTACACGCAACTATACATGGTGAATTTGGAGATGGTTTCCAATAATTATGCCAAATTTGGAGACCCTAGTAGGTCCAGGGGTTTACACGGCGCGTGAATGTAGGTCACCTCTAGCATTTCGAATTTTGAAGTGCTTCCAAATGGATCCAACAAAAAACATGTCTAGATACCCGAAATATCTGTAACGGTTTATGAGATATTGGAGTTACAAATAAAAATGTTTCAAATTTCAGTCGGTATTTTTGGAATGGTGGCACTATTTCTTTACCCATTTCATCCAATTCTCCGAATAAGAACAAAATTATAAAGATTGTCTTTTCTTACTAAAAGTTATAGGCTTTCCGAAAAAATTACTTACGGATTATGAAAATTCTACAGAAAATTGAAAAAAAACTGATTTAAATTTTGATTGATAGTTTTAAAATATTAAAGATTTAAAAAAGCAAAATATCTATAATAAAAAATAATTTTCATAGGCTGAACACTTATCTATCATATGCCGTTTAAGTCATTCAATTATCTTATTCGGTTCAAAAGATATGATTTTTGCAACGAAAAAATTCAAACTGCTCCACTTTTTGACATTTGTCGAATTATTGAAAATAAACAAAAATGTAAGAATTGAATGTACAAAATAAGTTTATCGTTTAATAATGAACCTGACGCCAAAATAAACGAAAGAATCTAAATTTCTAAACCATATAAAACAAGACCAAAATAAACAACAAGCTCAAAAATGGGCTTGATTTGCGAGTTTTGCTTTTGTTGCCGACGTTGTCGCCTAAAATAATGAAATTTTCAATTTCAACAACGAATTTTCAAAGCATTGTTGTGTGTGTACAGCTTTTCCTGCAGCGGTTTTTATTAAAGTATGCATCTATCGGTGACTCTTATCGGAGTGCATTTATCGGTGACTCGCATCGTATGCATCTATCGGTGACTCTCAAACTTAAATTGTTACGCATTTATGCCTGTTATGCAAATGACAGTAAATACAACGTAATAACCTCCCTTATTATTCAACTTTAATGGGTGCCATATCGTATAACATGCTGTCGCATAATTAAAAATGGTTAACATCATTTTAGCTGAAACCACTACTATATGACGCAGCACGAGTTCTCCAAAATAGTCATACAAAAGAGCACTCACCAGTCGTGGTATGTTGGCAAAGGAATTTCAAAATGTTCCATAATTGTTGCGATTTCATGATCTTTTCGTTATAAGTAATCAATAGAGATGGGGTTCTACCCAACACTTGGGTATTTATTGTGGTAATACCCAATAAATACCTTTTTTGGGTAATTATTTGGGCATGTATAATTTTTCAGATATCTTCGGTATAAAAACATTTTCCAAACAATTTTTGATGATTTCGTATTCTATGTATATATACCTGACCTTCTGGTCTCCTAAAATCGGATTTTAGTTATATATAGACCGATCTCCAGAGTTAAAGTCTTGAGGCAATAAATTAGTAATTTTTCATCGGATTTCGATGAAATTTGGCACAGTGGCTTCTGGTAGTGTGGTTCAGATCGGACTATATTTGGTTATAGCTGCCCTTTAGACCGACCGCCCGACCTGCCGATACAGAGTCTTAAAAGATCATAAGGTCATAAAAGATCTATTTATTAGCCGAATTCGATGAAATTTTTGTGTACTAGTAGACCCCTACCCATTCCTGTCAAATGTGGTCCAAATCGCACCATATTTCGACATACAATAGTTGCCGTATAGACCGATCTTCCGATATAATGAACCTATAAAAGGAATATTTTTCATCCTATATTGATGAGATTTGCAACAACGCGTTTTGGTATCCCTCTAAACCTTTTTATTGAATATCGTCAAGATCGGACCAAGTTTGGATATATTGGGTTGCCAAAAAGTAATTGCGGATTTTTTAAAAAAAGTAAATGCATTTTTAATAAAACTTAGAACGAACTTTAATCAAATATACTTTTTTTACACTTTTTTTCTAAAGCAAGCTAAAAGTAACAGCTGATAACTGACAGAAGAAAGAATGCAATTACAAAGTCACAAGCTGTGAAAAAAATTTTCAACGCCGTCTATATGAAAAATCCGCAATTACTTTTTGGGCAACTTAATAGCTGCCATACCTTTTGGGTAATTACCCATCATCTCTAGTAATTAATGGAATTATGCAAAGGCGGAATACACTTCCTACACTATTTATGCAATCCGAAGAAATGTTTCTAACTTTTTTGGCTTGGGTCCATATTTTTGCCATATTTCCAAAACTGAAAGATGTTAATTATTCGAGCAGTGATTTAAAATTTTGAGAATCTTAAGACATTTCTCGATTTATTGTCCCCATATTTCTCACCTTAAAAGATCATAACAATGATTGGTTACCAAAATTTTCGCACTATTTTCCAATTCAAATACTACCACCTCATATCTTTACAAGCCAAATGTGTTGGTATATAAACTTCTGAATAAAGTGATGTTTTAAGGATAATTAGAAGGGTACGTAAGAATTAAAATAAAAAATAACATGGAAGATTCGGTATGAAAACTCCGAAATTCTTTCTCTTTTTCCCTTATTAAATACATAGCGTGCAATACTATTGTAGGCAAGATTGATTGTCCTTGTGTGTATAGTCGCAACATGCAAAGGATTTATATTAAAACAGTTATTGCATGCCCATTCGCTGATTGCTTCTAAGTTTTTATTGAGTTTAGAGATACAGCTATTGATGTTTTCGGCTTTTGTACTTGCATATAGTTGTACATCATCCACATACGTCGGAACGTCGGGAAGGTCACCTTTATATAAAGTAAACAATAAGGAACAAAGAATGGAGCCCTGAGGCACACGCCGCGATATATCTAATGTGTTTGATTTTTGTTCAACGTTTGACAAATAAGATGCAATTGGATTGCAGGCTGTTTCTGAGAAATAAAATAGATTTTTGAGTTTTAACACAAAATATCATGATTTACTGTGTCAAACGCCTTACTATGGTCCAAAACAACGATCACACATATCATGTTCTTATCTTGTTTTTGAAGATGATCTTCGACGACATCAATAAGAGTTGTTTTGCAGATTCTTTTTTTCCTGAACCCAGACTCCGTCATCAGTTTCTCATTTTCCAGAAACTCCACTTTTGAGGAAACGTGTATTTGGTAATTATGCTGTTAATCAGATATGTAATGTATGGTAATAGCTGAGACAGCAAAAGATTAATAAAAATTGGGCTCACATCCTCAGTACCCACAGCGTTGAATTTTATTGAATGAAAAATCATGCTCAATGGGAACCGTCAGGAGACAAGAATAAAAATCGTTTAAGGTGCTCGAATTACCCAATTTTGTAAATTGCTCATTTAATTGATTTGAATTAACGTTAGTTGTAGTACTTTGCTTAGTGTCAATACTGATATCGCAAATGGTTTTCCATTTTGATTTGCTGTTCACTGCAGATTTAAACTACCTGCTGTAATGCTCGTATTTAGCAGCATTAATGATTTTTCAACGGCACGCCGGGCATACTTAAAAATGTCATGCAGATAAGATGTTTTAAAACGTTGCCACCTTTGATAAGCCAGGTCTCTCTGTTCATTTAAAATTTTAATATCATTATTAAACCAGGGCTGCTGTTTGTGATTCTCCACCTTGGTTTTAACAGGAACACGCCGGGCATACATAAAAATATCATGCAGATAAGATGTTTTAAAACGTTGCCACCTTTGATAAGCCAGGTCTCTCCGTTCAATTAAAATTTTAATATCATTATTAAACCAGGGTTGCTGTTTGTGATTCACCACCTTGATTTTAACAGAAACACAATAGCTATATAGAAAAAAAGGTTGTTTTGCAAAAACGTTAGTTGGTCATCGACACTGTTCAGTGTATAAATGAAATTCCAATTGATTTTATCAAGACAACTGTTTACCAGAGTGAGATCGATTTTCCGGGAGTATACGTTTTACAACTGCAAATTTGTAAATTTTCCCACGCACATTGTATTAAGGAACAGGGGCAAATTTTTCACATTTCAATGAGTGATATCCGATTCATGTTTATGCTCAATCATAGGGGACCACCTTTTCAAAGCCGACTTCGAACTGGAGAAGTTTTTTCAAGGCTGTTATCTCACAAATGTCGCCGCCGAAATTTTGCTGCTGTACTCTCCAGGATTCGAACAATGGCGTTCAGCCTCATACGAGGTCATGATATCCTCTGAGATACGGTGGCTCCAGTTTATCGATAACGTTAGAAAAATGAGACTGGAAGTTTGACTGAAAGGATTTTGGTATGCCGTGATGAAGCACTCGTAGATGGGCATAAAGTGCCAAAGGGAGACCAACTGCTTTATAATGCGTACATGTGCAAGGCGTTAGTTATCGGAAAAAGAGCTCGGCCAAGAGTTTCATAGAATCTTCACGATCTTTCAGTTCTTTATAAAAACAATATACAATTTTGGTAACTAAACAAATATCTTTAGAATTGTTTTACAAATATTTTGTTTCCGAAGCAAGAGATCATTGCATGAGAATTTGTCTAAAAGATGATAGAAAAATCCTTCTGTTAATAGACAACTAACTGGCTCAACCAAACGTAAATGATTTCAATTCTGAAAATGTGATTGAAAAAGTATTTCCACCGAATTGCACTTCTTAAAATCATCCGATAGAGCATGGTGTAATATGGAGCTTTAAATTGAATTTCTTAAAATATTGTGCAAAGACTAGTCAAGTCAGTAGTTCTGCAGTTTTACAAGATGTTTTGGGTAAAGTGCCCAGTCCAGAAAATGAATATAACCGGAATTTAGAATAGGTTTAAAAATTATCTGCTCCAGTTTCAAACGTCGATATGACATATTCATCCGATAATGTAACACAAATATTGAATGTAATGAAGCACTTTAACATTGAGGAAATAAAAAAATGGGACAGGTGTGACAACAATGCTTCCCAATTCGCGGTTTTATTTCATCATGGAATTATATTGGGTTGCCCAAAAAGTAATTGCGGATTTTTCATATAGTCGGCGTTGACAAATTTTTTCACAGCTTATGGCTCTGTAATTGCATTCTTTCTTCTGTCAGTTATCAGCTGTTACTTTTAGCTTGCTTTAGAAAAAAAGTGTAAAAAAGTATATTTGATTACAGTTCATTCTAAGTTTTATTAAAAATGCATTTACTTTCTTTTAAAAAATCCGCAATTACTTTTTGGGCAACCCAATAGATTTGACAAATGTCACAGACAAGATGAAAATGATAATGGTACGGTGATGAATATTATTTCTAAAATTCTAAACCAGTATGTAATTTTTACAAAAAAAAAAATGTGTAAAAACTGCAAAAAAATTGTACTCCATTATCCTGAAAATCGATTATTCGTAAGCTTCCGGCTCCGAACATCCCGGATCATCGAGATCCGACTGTACTATCTTTAAAAAACGAAAAGAATTTCTTTTTTAAATTTATCTTAAAAAAGATTTCATTGGAAAATTATTTAGAAAAAATTTCATTCAAATTTTGTCATTTTGTTCATAGAAATTTTCTTTTTAGAAAAATTCTTTTCATGGCGAAAATTTCACTTTTCAATGTTTTATACCCACCTCCACCTGGTCATTCCGTTTGTTACACTTCGAAATATTGATCTGCGACCCCATAAAGTATCATGGCGAAAATTTCACTTTTCAATGTTTTATACCCACCTCCACCTGGTCATTCCGTTTGTTACACTTCGAAATATTGATCTGCGACCCCATAAAGTATTGGGTTGTCCAAAAAGTAATTGCGGATTTTTCATATAGTCGGCGTTGACAAATTTTTTCACAGCTTATGGCTCTGTAATTGCATTCTTTCTTCTGTCAGTTATCAGCTGTTACTTTTAGCTTGCTTTAGAAAAAAGTGTAAAAAAGTATATTTAATTAAAATTCATTCTAAGTTTTATTAAAAATGCATTTACTTTCTTTTAAAAAATCCGCAATTACTTTTTGGGCAACCCAATACATATACCCTGGATCGTCTTGACATTTTAAGTCAATCTAAACATGTCCGTCCATCCGACCATCTGTGGAAATCACAGTTGCGGTGGAGCGAATAAAGATATCCGCTTGAAATTTTACACAAAGACTTCTGATTGCAAATGGCCATATCGCTTAGATTTTGTGAGTTACGTATGTTCGATTTTCGCTTTTTCCGTAATGTTGGTTATATCAGCCATTTTGGATTGTCAGTTTATTTTTGACAGATAAAAAAGTTAGTCTTGTACTGGTGTGCTCTTCGTTGATTTTACTATTCGACAATGTGGATCACGGAAACTGCATTAAGTTTTATGTAAAAAATTAAATTAAATGCGCAAGGACATTTCACTTGGTCGCACGAGCACGTCAACAACCGATGAAAACATTGAAGAAGTGAAGAAAATGATTTTGGATTATCGTTGAATCACTATAGGTGAAGTTGCTGATGATATTGGCATATCGTTCGGCTCGTGCCAAGCAATTTTTACGGATGTTTTAGCCGTGGAACGTGCAGTAGCGAAGATTGTTTTAAAATTGCTACATTTTGAGTAAAAACAACGTCGCATGAACATCGCTCAGGAGCTGTTGAACACCGTCAACGACGGTCCAGAAAATGTCATAACTGGTCGTGCATGGCTATGACATTGAAACCAAGGACCAATCATCGCAATGGAAGCATCGAAAAGAGCCAAGACCGAAAAGCAAAGAAGCGAAAGAAGCACGTCAAGTTCCGTCAAATGTGAAGCTTTCGCTCATTGTTTTCTTCGACTGCAATGGCGTGGTGCACCACGAAATCTTGCCACAAGGTATGTACGGTCAATAAGGAATACTACCTTGAAGTTATGCGCCATAAGTGTATTATATCTGAGGAAGATTACTTTGAAGGGGACAATATAGCTATTGATGAATAAATAAATACTTTAAAAAAAATTAATTGCGGCCAACTGAGTTCATTGTGGAAATTATTTGCAGAATCCATGGTGTTGGTTTCCCAAGATTCGGTCAGGGCGAACTAAACTCATTTTTACTTTTTCATATTTACACCATTACACCATATTGTGTATGCAGGCTTTTATTAAATTTAGGATTCATAAAGGAAGTCGCGAAAATATATTAAAATCGTAGAAAAATTTTTATTTGGGAGCTATATCTAAATCTGAACCTACTTTAACCAGAATCGGAACACATAGTAAAAGTCTTTAAAGAAAACACTGTTGAGAATTTCGAAAAAGTCTGTTAAGAATTACGCTGAAAATGGCGACACATATATATGGGAGCTATATCGACGTCTAAACCGATTTCCATGAAATTCAACAGCAGTACCGGGAATCCAAAAGTTCCCAATTTCGTGCGAATCGGTTAACAAATGAGCACATTATTGCAATATTAGTCCAAATCGGACGAACATATATGCGGGAGTTGTATCCAAATCTGATCCAATTTCGGCCAAAGTACGCGTCATTTTTCCATGGACATTCCATCAAGAAACAGGAGAATAAAGCCTACTGCAAAATTTTGAGAAGATAAGTTGATAATGCGATTGCAAAGCCACTAGAAGTGAAAATAGGCCGATAAATGAGTGCTAGATCGATGGTTTTTACCAATTTGTAATGCATGTGGCAAAAACAATTTTTGTTACGAAAACGTTTAACATGTTTTATTTGTTTGTCATTTTTGTTAGAGTTAAATTTATACTGAACACAATTTGTACTTTGTCTAAATATTTTTATATTCACATGTATGCATTGAATTATTATTGGTAGACATTTGTACAATACAGAAATAATTTTTTTCAGTTGTCTAATAATAAAAGCTTCGTTGAAGATTGTTTTGTAAATTGCTCTAACGCGTACTCTAATAGGTTATTGGGCCACCATGGATTTAGTTAAGACGTCGTTTACGAAGCTTAACGCGGATAATTATCATCTTTGGAAGTATAAGATGGAATTGATTTTACGAAGGGAAGGAGCTTGGAAGTGTGTTGTGGAATCTGCTCCAGACGTACCAGATGAGTCATGGATGAAAAATAATGAAAATGCTTTGATTTTGATTGAATTATCTGTAGAGGACAATCAGCTCTTACTTATCAGGAAAGCTAAATCTGCAAAAGAATCTTGGAATATCCTGAAGGCACATCATGAAAAGAACACTCTTGGAAGTAGTGTACAAATAATGCGTAAGATATGTGGAATGAAATTTAGTATGGAGAATACCATGGCTGATCACATCGCGAATATGAAAATTCTCTTTGAAAAGCTGGAAGCGGTTGGCGAGACATTTTCTGAACGATGGGTAATTGCTATGTTACTAAGCAGTTTACCACCTTCATATGACACGTTGGTGACGGCATTGGAAGCTCGAAAAATAGAAGAGTTAACGGTACACGTTGTCGAAAACAATTTGCTGGAAGAATATCAACGTCAATCAAAGAACGTCGAACCAAATTCCGTGATGAAAACATTCAAAATTCCTCAAGTCAAATCAAGTCAGGATGATGCTAATGGAAAGCGGTGTCACTTTTGCAAAATAAAGGGTCATCTCAAGAAGAACTGTTGGAAATTCAAAAAGGAAAGAAACATCAATGAATCCAAACAGCAAGCTAATAACGTTGAGAATAAAGAAAATTATATTTTTTCTTCTGCTGGTGACAAATCGCATTGGATTGTAGATTCTGGGGCTACTTGCCACATTAGCACAAGACGGGAGGATTTTATCACGTTTGATGGCAGTGTATGTGAATCTGTTTCAGTTGCCAATGGGACTGCCGTAGTGGCTAGTGGTAAAGGATCTTGTAAATTGGTAATGTATAATTTTAAAAATGTCAAGTCAGAAGTTACCATGGAAGATGTTTTGTACATACCGTCATTTCACGGGAATTTGATATCTATCTCAAGAATTATGAGAAACGGTTTTAAGGTTGAATTTCAAAATAAGCAGTGTAAAATTAAATCTGCAAATGGCAAAGAAATTGGTGTCGCAGATATGCATAATGGATTGTTTTGTCTCAGACAAAGGACTAACCAGGCAATGTTAGCCAAATGTAGTTCTCGAAACTGCATACATTATTGGCATAAGGTTTTCGGACATAGAAGCGTCAATGCTGTAAAGGAGATGCAAACAAATAAAGCAATGAGTGATTTTAAAATTGTTGATTGTGGTATAACGCAAACGTGCGAGGTATGTGTCTGTTGTAAGATGACGAAAACGCCATTTCACAAAGTTTCAGAAACACAATCGAACGCAGTTATGGATTTAGTTCACTCGGATGTTTGCGGGCCTATGCAAACTGAAACTCCTGGAAAAAAGAAGTACTTTGTCACGTTTATTGACGATTTTAGTCGTTATACAATAGTTTATCTTTTAAATAACAAAGCTGAGGTTTACGAGAAGATTCAAAACTATATGGAAATGGTGAAAAATAAATTCGGCAAATACCCTAATATCCTCAGATCAGATAATGGAGGGGAGTATGTATCGAAACACGTCCAAAGTTATCTGGAATCAAAAGGTGTTCAATACCAATATACTGTTCCTTACTCACCGCAGCAAAATGGAGTATCAGAACGTAAAAACCAAAGTTTGGTCGAAATGGGAAGATGTTTGCTAAAGGAAGCAAGTATTGGAAATAAATATTGGGGAGAAGCAATTATGACCGCGAATTATTTGCAAAATCGGTTGGTAAGCAAGACAATTGTATCAACACCATTTGAACTATGGGAAAAGAAAAAGCCATCTATTGAACATTTGCGCATATTTGGGTCGAAAGCTCATGTTCTTACTCCTGAGGTAAAACGGAAAAAGTGGGATAGTAAGACCAAGATATTGACTTTCGTTGGATATGATGAGCATTCAAAGGGTTACAGATTGGCTGATCTTAGAACAAATAAGGTCGTAATTAGCAGAGATGTTAAATTCATAGATGTTGATTTACATGAAACCGGAAAAGAATCTAAAGAGACCGATCACAGTGAAATATCTATTGAAAAAATTAATAATCAACGTACTTCAAATGACTTCATTCAAGTTATATCAGATCAAATTTCATCTGATGGGGAATCTTTTTATAGCCTGGAAGAACATAATGCAGTTGATTCTGAAGAATTAGTTACATCTACAATGAACACGATGATCTCAAGCGATAACTCAGTTCCATGCGAAGTTTTTGAAAGAGATAAAAATTCACTTAGATGTTCAAACCGCATTACTAAGGGAAAACCACCAGAGAGGTTGACGTATATAAGCTCTAATGTTTCGAGCATTGCTGAACCAAAGACGTATAAGGAAGCGATTTCATCGGTACATCGCAACGAATGGATTCAAGCTATGAATGAGGAGATGTCATCTTTAAAGGCAAATAAGACTTGGGATATTGTTGACAAACCTGACAATGCAAATATTGTGGGATGCAAATGGACTTTCAAAATTAAACGAGATGTTACTGGAAAAATACAACGTTTCAAAGCCCGCCTAGTAGCTCTAGGTTTTAGTCAAAAATTTGGTTTTGATTATGACGAAGTATTTGCTCCTGTTGTTCGACAAGCTACGCTTCGAACATTATTGTCTGTCGCTGGTGTAAATGGTATGTCAGTTGTTCATTTTGATGTAAAGTCAGCTTTTCTCAACGGTGAGCTTGAAGAAGTTATATATATGAAACAGCCACCAGGGTTTGAGGAAGGGAATAATAATTTTGTCTGTAAACTTCGAAAAAGTTTGTATGGATTGAAGCAAGCTGCGAATGTCTGGAATAAAACACTTCATGAGGTCCTAGTGTCTGGCGGCTTCAAGCAAAGTAATGCAGATCAATGTTTATACACAAAATACACCAACGAGGAAGGGTTAGTATATATATTAATCTACGTTGATGATATTTTGGTTGCAAGCAAAAAGCAAAACAACATCTGTGAAGTGGAGAAGTTACTGAAAGAAAAATTTGACATAACCAATCTTGGCAAAGTACATCATTATCTTGGTTTGGAAGTTACGCAGGATAAAGAATCTAATTACTGCGTTAGCCAAAAACTCTTTATTGAAAACTTATTGCAAGAATTTGGAATGCAGGATTCAAAAATTTCAAAATATCCACTTGATCCTGGGTATGGTAAAAGTTCATCCGAACTCTTACTAAATAACAATAAATATCAACAACTTATTGGCTCACTGCTGTACATCAGTGTAAATTCAAGACCTGATATAGCAGCAAGTGTTTCAATTTTGGCGCAAAAAGTCAGTTGTCCAACTCAAGAAGATTGGAATGAATTAAAGCGTGTATTAAAATACTTGAAAGGCACAGTTAATCACACCTTACACCTTAGTAATAAATGCGTTGCAAATAAAAATGTTCTTATTGGTTTTGCCGACGCAAATTGGGCCGAGGATAGAATCGACCGAAAATCTAATTCTGGATTTATTTTCAAAATTAACGGTGGTTCAATTAACTGGTCATGTAGAAAGCAAACTTGTGTATCTCTCTCATCAACTGAGGCAGAGTTTGTATCTCTATCGGAAGCATGCAAAGAAGCAATTTGGCTACGATCACTTTTAAGCGATATGATGCTTAAACAATGTCAACCGACAACAATTTTTGAGGATAATCAAAGTGTTTTGAGTATGATAAAAGATGAGAAACTTAGCAATAGGACAAAGCACATTGATACCAAAATCTATTTTGTCAAGGACTATGTAAAGAAAAATCAAATCGTTTGTACGTATTGTCCAACAGAAACAATGATTGCTGATATGATGACCAAACCACTTTCAACTATCAAACTAACAAAATTCCGAGAGGAGGCTGGAGTTCAAATTGAGGAAGGGTGTTAGAGTTAAATTTATACTGAACACAATTTGTACTTTGTCTAAATATTTTTATATTCACATGTATGCATTGAATTATTATTGGTAGACATTTGTACAATACAGAAATAATTTTTTTCAGTTGTCTAATAATAAAAGCTTCGTTGAAGATTGTTTTGTAAATTGCTCTAACGCGTACTCTAATAATTTTAAGCATAATATCAAAAATTAACATGTGAAAATTGTTGAAATTATGCCTCGAGAACAGGATGGCCATTGGTTATATAAAAAAAATATATTTATGGATTTTTACCACACATAAAGTTAGTTTCATTTCTACATGCAAATGCAAATTTGCCGATGAACATTCCATTAAGGAACAGGGGCAAACTTCTCACATATCAATGAGTGCAGTCCGATTCAAGTTTAAGCTCAATGATAGGAGACCTCCTTTTTGTGTTCGTTTGTCCAAAACAATGCAACCCCACCATCGGGTATAGGGTTCGTTTGTAATGGTGTTACCTACAGAGAATGGAATAATGTTGCATTTCTTACATCGTGCCAAGTTTACGGTGGAGAATGTCGCACTTAAAATCAACCGCAATCATTCAAGCAAACTTTTGTTCGAACAGAAAAAAAGAAGAAGACAAAATTTATTGAATGTTTGGAAAAAAGCGGTAAATTTTAAAGAGAAATACATATAAAAATAGAAAAAGTGAACGCGTTTTATTTAGCTAATGATGTGTTGCAAAATGCTTATTTTGCCCATGAATATTCCACTAAGGAGCAGGGGCTTACTTCTCACATTTAATGAGTGCAGTTCGATTCAAGTTTAAGCTCAATGATAAGGGGCCTCCTTTTTATAGCCGAGACCGAACGGCGTGCCGCTGTGCGACACATTTTTGCATAGTACCTTCAGCGGAAAACCACCGCTGAAATTTTTTTCTGATGGTCTCGCCAGGATTCGAACCCAGGCGTTCAGCGTCATAGGCGGACATGCTAACCTCTGCGCTACGGTGTATTGCTAGAAAGTTCTTAATCCGAAGAGGAGGATGCGTTCTACCTACTATCTGGTCGAAATGAATTCATATGAAAATGTCCGATAAAAAATCCAAAAAGTGCAACAGTATGAGAGGATTGGGCGACATTTGCAATATGTTGTCCCGTATAAGTGCAACTTTAGTGTAATATTTATTTCAGAATCGAAATCACCATCGGAGAAATAGCAAAAATAGTTAAACGGCCATATTCTACAGGCAACAAAATAATTGACAAAAACAACTGCACAAAGTCAGTTAAAAATAATTGTCGAAGTTGGCGGTCACAAAAGTACTAACCGAAACGGAAAAGCGATCCCTTGTTCGACAAGTCAAGAACAATCCACAAGGTAGAGCAACTGTGCTGACGAAAAAGTTTAACATTACTCATAAAAAGGTTTCTGTCAATACTATTCGAAATGTATTGTATGAGCTGGGTACCACGGGCGTGTTGATAGAACAACCCAATACATCAGTAAGATAAATAAGAAAAAACGCCTGAATTATGCCAAAAGCCACAAAACTGAATCGTTAGACATTTGGAATAGACTCAACTTCACAGATGATAGTAAATTTAACATTTATGCCAGTGATAGACGGTGAAAAGTATGGAAAAATTAACGAAGAGTTTTTGGATATAAATATGAGGCCAACATTCAAACACAGTTGTTGTTGTAGCAGTGTGTCGTACACCGAGGCGGCAGCCCTTGCCGATGAAGGATTCCATCGGGTCTATCCGGTACGTACAACCGGCTACCATTGCCAGGATCAGCGGGAGAGAGAGATACGGAATCAAGATTGCTTGATTTAAGCATTACGTGAAGAGCGGAATAACATTTCCAAGACGTCACCCAAAATCTAGTCATTTCAATTCCTAGAAGACTGAAGGCATTAATATAACCCATTAGAACATAGTGTCCGTTTTTTTCTTATGCTACGTGTTCATTTATATGAATATTTCGGAAAACCATATAGAAATGAAGTTAGAACAAATCAAAATGTATTCTATAATTTTAATAAAGTTTCAACTTTAAGTTCTTGTTAACAAACAAAAATGAAAAAAAAAACACAAGAATACGTCTAAAAAACCATGCATGGCAGGTAAATAAAAGCGGGGAAACCCCACTTAATATTAATTGTACGTTAACGGAATCAATATTGTTCTTTCTCCGGTTTGAGTAAGCAAATGGTAACAATATTCCCGTTCCAGTTATGATAAAAATGAAGCAGACTGGTCTATATTAAGCGCAATTTTTGCTTATCGTCCTTTATAAAGGACGCTCTCTGGAAACTAAGTTTACACTTTTATAGAAAAAATATCATTTAAAATCCCTTCTAAGTCACCATTAAATTCTAAAAAAATACAAAAAAATGGAATACACTTTGTAAGGGAGCTTTATGCATTAATGGGGCAAACAAGTTGAAAATGAGAAGACGTACATGTTTGCAAGATCAGGTGTATGTCATGCTCTTGTGTCAATATTGGATGTATACCCACCACTATCGAAAATTTTCTATGGAATTAAGGAGCGTTATGAGGATACTTGGTTAAATTGCTGGAATTCAACAGACGGATGTGAACAAACAAAGCCTCTGTGGAATGAACACTCGAAATCGAAAATAGATAGTCTGTTGTCAATGAGAAAGGCACATCTGAGTATGGTTATCGGAATTATAACAGGACATAATAAGTTATATACATATGTCCCGTGTTGGCATTAGAAATGATGACCTCTGTCGTTGGTTCATGAGATCGTCGGCTCCGAGGACAGCTTTCGCTTTCTTTGTCAATGCCCTGCTTTATGTCAAAGTGGAAACAGGATACATTTTTTTTCCGGCACTAGAAGAACTGAGAGGCGTAAATCCGTGCGTTTGCTTTTGCATCTAGATGGCTCCAGAAAGTACGTTAAAGGACGGTTTGCTGTGTCAAGTGAATTAATCGGAAGAAAAGGGAAGAAGAGGAATCACAATGGGCCTTAACGTGTATGTCTAGACGACAAAGGTTTTGGGATCATCCTAACCTATCCTAGCTCCCATATAATCGGATCACGGAGCTCCCGGATCTCGACCTCTTGAGCTGCTAGAGGGCGCAATTATTAACTTTTTTACTTCCAACAACTATGCCAAGTATGGCCTAAATGGGTCCATAACCCAATATAGCTCCCACATGAACAGATCTCCAGGTTTTATTTCTTGAGCCAATATAGGGCGCAATTTCTATCCGATTTGGCTGAAGTTGTGAACATGAATTCCATTTTTGTCTCCAAAAGCCAAACCAAGTAAGGCCCCAATCAGTTCATAACTTGGTACAGTTCAAATAGCATATAAATTTTAATTCATTATCGTTTGTTTGCCTAAAGAAAGATATCGGCCAAAAAACTTGACAAATGCGATGCATGGTGGTGGGTAAATAAGATTCGGCCCGGCCGAACTTAGCACGCTTTTACTTGTTTTATATTTTTTTTTGTTATTTATTTATATATATTTTTTTTTATTTATTTATTTATATTTTTATTATTGAAAACCAAAAACTTAAGGAATTTAGATTATTATTAAAAAAATTAAGTAGCAGATATAAGCGGAAACAACTAAAGCACCCCCAATTCAAGGCACAAAAAAACTACTAATTAAATCAATATATCGTTGCGAATTATTTACTCTGGATGACAAGCGCACATCTATTAGCAATAGAGGAAATAAATTATTAATTATTCTGGGGGATATTTCTTCCCAGGCCATTTTTGCGGCTTCAAACAAATCTTTGATTTTGCAATTTTCTAGGTTGATTTTTTTAATTTTCCAAGGGTATCAAAAGGGTTAAAGTCTGGTGATTGAGGTGGCAATTGCATTACATTATTAAGTTTTACCGTAAACTAAAATAAAAGGGCCTTAGGATACCCGGGGCCTACAAATTTCCCCCTGAAAATTAGATGCCTAGTTTGAAAGTACAAAAAATTATCCTTAAAAAAATACTGAGAGGGTGCTCTTAGGTTTTAGTCGATACTGTATGTACCAACATAAAGTTATATTGATTTCTATTGCAAATGCAATATTGCCCATGAACATTCTACTAAGGAACAGGGGCAGTAGGGGCCTCCTTTTTTAAGCCGAGTTCGAATGGCGACCGCAGTGCGCCACTTCTTAAGGGAGAAGTTTTTACATGGCATAGTACCTTACAAATGTCGCCAGCATTAGGAGGGAATAACCACCGGTGAAAAATTTTTATGATGTTCTCGCCAGGATTCGAATCCAGGCGGGCAGCGTCAAAGGCCGACGTGGCTACTTCTGAGCTACGGTGGCCTCCATTTTATAATTTTTAGTATAATCATTACCTTAATAGCATTCACATCGCCAAAGAAAGAAAAAAAGAGAAAATACTCGCCTTTCGCGATTACTGGTTTTAGATAATAGGTATATATTGAGGGAAAAAAACTTGCTGATCTCATTCAGAAACAATTTTAATAAAAGTATTATGTTATCATTGAGATTCCGGCACGAGAAGCTGTGAGCATCACACGGGCTGGAACATTGAAGTCCGATCTGTGTGGTGTTCTTTGCTGTCACGAAAAGCTTAGCTGCGAGCTATCGGGCGCGTCCACAGGTTGCGGGTAGTGGAATGCTCCATACGGAGTAGCTGCAAACGCAGTCGCTGACAATCACCGGTATTGAGCGGAGAGTCTCAGTGAGAGGCCGGGCTGCACCGGTTCTTGCACAAATACTGAGTGCCTATGATGCTCGATATGACAAGGCGGGTTATTGGCTACTTTATTTAACCAACGGCCAACTTGTTCCCGCGGCGATCGGTCCTATGGACTGGAAAGAGCTTGCTCACCTACAGGAGCTTGACGTAGATAGCCACCTACACATGAAAATGTGGATAGATTTTGTTGATGTTGTTTTTTTTTTTCAACTGTGAAAAACGAACATACTGTGAGAGACGAACCAACAATTAAAGATATTTTCGTACACAAAAAATGTGGAGAGGTCTGATAATAAAACAGTACCGTGATTTTAAATTTTTTTAAAAAGTATTTTTTTGTCTTTCAATAACTAACTTGTAACCTTCAAAATAATACTAACATCGTCCTTCCGTTTTTAACTCATCGAAGAAATGGTCTACGAACAAGTCAGCAAAATTTTTTAATTGATAAATTAAATTTTTTTTCTTCGAAAAAAGAATGCTCTATAAAGGACATCGTAACAGACATGCCACTTGATATGTCATGAGATATGATGACACGTTCGTTCACAATGTCGCTTAAAATATCATGCATGATTTTCGCGACAACTATATAAAAAAGTCATCAACGATTTGTATCGGCTGTCGGCTACATGTCTTAAACGATTTATCATGGTCATGCACCCTTCTTTTAACACATTGAGTGCCAAGCGATTTTGACAAAAACCATCCAAGGAGGCCATTCATTTTTTTTTTTTTGAAATAAATACATTTCATACATTTTTTTTTACTTATTAAACCCTTAAAAATTCATCGTAGACACATGCATGAGTTTTCAAAAATATTTAGTAAAGGATTCTTTATTTAAAAATCGCAAAAAATTTCACTTATCCGTCTGTCTGTCACTGGTGGTTTCCGTAAGACAATGAGTTAAGACGTCTTGACGACGCAACCTGCTGGGGAACTTTCATTTCACCTCAGATCCCCACAAGTGTATAACATAGTAAACAAAATTTGCCGAAACAGGTTCTTCACGATTTTGGCATTTATGCCAAGCGGCTCGCACGTCAACAAGGGTGGGGATGGTGCGAGTGCTATGTGTTTGTTTGGGTGTGTATGTGTGTGGGACTTCCCATACGGTTTGCAAATGAACTAATAACAACAAAGATCAACAAAAATTGTGGATAATCGATTCGGATGGTTTTAATGTTACCACATTTGCCAACAAATTTTTATTTAACTTTGTCGTGTCTCTTTGACTTTCAAATCAATGACTTGCATCTGACAAAAAATATATACCCATTGGCAGGAACAACAGCAACAACAAAAAGAAACAAACTTTGCAACAAATTCTCATATAAAAATGTAAAATTTTATCGTTCTTACTTTAGCTTTGTGGAAAAAACTTTTGGATTTGTCCCCGTAATAGAACTAGCACGTTGTAAATATGATGGATTCATAACAAAAATTAATAGATATTTATTTTATATGGCTAAAATAAAAAAAAAAATGTGATACTAATAACGAAACAATCGCTATAATTATAAAAGGAGAGTCACCGCGAATCGAAATCGTGTGATAAAAAGCATAAAAATTGCAGAAAATTTCTCTGTATATGATGGATGAAAGCAACTGAAAATGGTTTTGTGTATTCAAATTCCTTTTTTGCTCACCTTATTTATTGAATTATTTTGAAGAAAATCGGTTCACAAAGGATTGCGTTTATTTTATATTAAACTCACAGTTTTTTGTTAGTAAATATTTGTAAAAAAAATATATCTTTCAACAGCACCCACCACACAACAAGAAATGGCGATATTTTTTATTATCTTTCTTTCTTCACAATTTACTCTTTCAACCCAAATTCGTCGACCACTGGCATGGTGGGGTTTGTTGTGTTTGCTGTTTTCTTGTGTTTTTATACATAGCAATGAGTAGAACAGGGACAACACTACAATTTTTTGCTCACGTGTGGGGCATATGGGAGAGAGAGAACACAAAAAGCCGATATACTGAGAAGACATTGAGACCAATACAGAGAATGCAGAAAACAATGGGAACAACAAAAAACGTGAAGCCTATTGTGAATTAATAATTAGTCGCCAGCAGCATAATTAAAATTTGTGTAAAAACAAAACAAACGAGGGACGGAGTTGGAATTGGGAGCAAAAATTAATAATACACATCTTCATTTATAGAGAAACGACTTATTGGAATTTTTTATTTATGCTTTACCACTGTGACACGGTATATTATAACTTAGTACATTTGTCTGCAACACCCAGAAGAAAGAGATAGTCCTATTAATAATTATAAGGATCGACTCAGAATATCGTTTGGTGGTGAACTTCATAGAAATCGGTTCAGATTTATGTAGATATAGCCCCCATAAATATATATAGCCCGCACATTTCCACTTTTAAAGCCTTTGAAAACACATTTATAAACCCATCTTCTCATTATTTTGCACAAAAAGCTGTTCTCCTCTATATGTCCGTTTTTTTGGTCGAAATCAGTTCAAATTTAGATATAGCTCCCATCTACATATACATATGTATCGGGCGATTTTCATTTCTGAAGCATTAGGCAGACATTTACACAATGTCTACTTCAATGACTTCTAATAAAGGGTGATTTTTTTGAGGTTAGGATTTTCATGCATTAGTATTTGACAGATCACGTGGGATTTCAGACATGGTGTCAAAGAGAAAGATGCTCAGTATGCTTTGACATTTCATCATGAATAGACTTACTAACGAGCAACGCTTGCAAATCATTGAATTTTATTACCAAAATCAGTGTTCGGTTCGAAATGTGTTCAAATTTTGACAAATTTTGTTCAGCGATGAGGCTCATTTCTGGTTGAATGGCTACGTAAATAAGCAAAATTGCCGCATTTGGAGTGAAGAGCAACCAGAAGCCGTTCAAGAACTGCCCATGCATCCCGAAAAATGCACTGTTTGGTGTGGTTTGTACGCTGGTGGAATCATTGGACCGTATTTTTTCAAAGATGCTGTTGGACGCAACGTTACGGTGCATGAACACATTTCGAACCGAACACTGATTTTGGTAATAAAATTCAATGATTTGCAAGCGTTGCTCGTTAGTAAGTCTATTAATGATGAAATGTCAAAGCATACTGAGCATCTTTCTCTTTGACACCATGTCTGAAATCCCACGTGATCTGTCAAATACTAATGCATGAAAATCCTAACCTCAAAAAAATCACCCTTTAGTTGTACGGATCTTGATCGACATTGTTTCAGAGTAAAATACAGCTCTTGTTTTATTGCCAATGTAAAAATGTGCTCACGATTCACATAGCAAAGTTATGCTAAGCAATCAGCCGACAAAGCTTTTCAAACTTGTTCCGTAGTATTTTTATACTCAAATTCAAATTAAAGTAAATATATACAAAATTTAGATGTGAAAAATTAATACGTGAATGTGCAATATGTTGGTTCCAATTTGTCTGAGAAAAACATTTTTATTGCATTTATTAACAATAGGCAATTTTTGACAATCTTAATGATTTTGAAGGGGCCTCTCCACTTAACGTATTTGCAAATGACTTAACCTTCTTCTAGAAGTGAATACTGATTTTTGCCGAAGTCCATCTTACAATACAAGAAATCGATAATTGCATAAGCAAAAGTATTACAACTGATATACATACAACGTACCACTGAAAGATTTCCAACAGATAAACTATTAAGAGGGAATGCTCCTCTCACATCAATAAATGGGACACTATTCAACTGTTGAGGTCAATGGACCTCTGCCTTCTTATTAAAGCCGAGGAAGAAAAGCGATTACCACATCCGCATCGCTTTTAGACTTTTTAAAGAGCTGAAATACTAAACCATGTCGCCAGTAATTGAAGGACGAATACCGTCGAAAATACTCGTCTCGTGTGCATAAATGTCGGAGATCGTAGCAGATTAAATCGCACGTCCTTTGGAATATTTTGTAGTTTTTTTTTTTTGAGTCTCATACCAAGATAAAAATGTGCTAATTGGTGTAAATAGAAATTTTTATTGAGAGGAAAAGAAAACTCAATGGTTTAGATTTTGTTAAGGTATACCACATATAAATTTAAAAAAAAAAAATACGAGTAAAAACATTTATCTATTTATAAAATTTAATTTGCGTGATTATTTGGCTTCCAGAAGCTCGAAAGGTCTAATAATCTACCTGGATCTTATCATTGTATCTATTTGGAAAGTTTTTTTGGTGTTAGGGGACATCTAGGAACCTAAGAAATCAAATCGAGGTATTGTTTTGTATGGAAGCTAATCTCTTTATGTATCTATCTGTATCGTATTTATTGGGTAAATACTGTCTATAAATGTACCAAATATCATGCAAATCGTACAAAAACTAATGTTTCTATGGCCTCAAAATTCAAATTTTGGAACCATATCCAAATATAAAACAATATGGCCCATTTGCAATTCACAACTTAAAAAATGGATAATAAAATAATAACAGTGCGAAGGGACTAGGTCGATGGTAAATATTTTTGTATGACATCCGAATTTTTGAGCTAATAAAACAAAGAATTGTAGCTTTTGATCCCAATGCATCGTCAGTGGTGAATTTGGTAACATCACCACAAAAAAATACAATTGTAAAGTCACTTGTACTTACCTGTTAGTTTCTGTCATTTAAGAGCTGAACGCATTTTGCCGTAATATAAAAAAAAATTACACTTAAACACTGTAGTAAATCATAAATCACAATAACTTATATTTTGAACTTAACGCAAATACAATCACTTTGTGACATAAACGACATCTTTACGCCTATTTTCACATCATTCTGCAAAGTGCTCTTATCAGTTGTGTGTGAAAACATTAATTGCTATTGTGAATGGACAACCGTCCATCCATCAGATATACATTTTGGAAACACAAAAATGTTTTTCTCTTTCCAGAAACTATCTCCTTAACGTTGTAAAAATGCCAAATAACAAATAGTAAAATTTGTCCCATTCTTGCATGAATAACTTACCTTAAAATTTTATATATTTTAATTTTGTTAGATTTTTAGATGTGTAACTGTTCCCACTTGAGTAGTGAGAGTGTGGTTTAGTAACATAACCAGCTGAATTTTTCCGATGAATTCTTTCCTTTCACACCTTACGTTCTTTCATTCTTACTCACAATATTCGTATGCGTTTTTTCCCTTCTTTTCACATTCACAAATGCACTTTTTCCTTTGCCTCTCGAGCTGTTAGTTTATTTGCTAAAACCCAAATACGAAAAAATAAACTGGCAAACTGGCTACCGCCACCACCACAGCTACGGCGACAACAACAAGAATAATAATAACACTTTATTTTTTACCAAACACAAAAACAAAGGACTTTTTGGGTGACCTTTTCCTCTCTATGGCCACTTTCAATTTTTCTTACAATCAAATATCAAGAGTATCTTTGGCAATTGATTTATTTGGCGATTTGTGGGGAAAAACTTGAGAAATTATCGTATTATTGTAGACAAGTGAAGTAGTAGTTGACACAATTTAGAATTTTTCCTTTCATCGAAGACTGTTCACATCATACATATATCAATTGTGGACTGTTTAATGCACTTCCCGCTTTCAAGTTAGATTAAATCTCGATTATACATGAAAATTGCAATAATTGCGCACTGTTTTAGTACAAAAAACTTGCGAATATATTGAATTATTTTAGTATTACGAAAAATGCGACCGAAAATACTTTTTTCTGTTCAGCGTTCGTTCACGAGCAGATATAGAGCAGAAAGTCGAATCGTTTAATCGATTATCGACTTTTAGTGTGTGGTTAAAAAAATCGAATAATCAATTTCTGTTTTCGTTCACAAGCAAAGATCGCAGCTAAACTTATGGGGAGTTTTCAAGGCTCATCATTTAATGTGGCCATTTATATAGTTGCTGCGTTTTATTTTAGTACTTTATAATGCAAATCACGATGCCCTATTTCCACACTGAAATTAAACTTTTGGTCATATTTTATTGTAATAATCAAAGATATACTTCAATTGTAAATAAAATACATATATGTAAACACGATAAATCGTTTCTTATTTTCTGATATCGATAACATACCAGTCCAATATTGCACTAACATTTTATCCCTTTTAGGCGGTACATCATGTTCGTACTCATCGTGTGTAAGTCACGCCATGATTACCAGGTTGTGTACCGTAAACAGCTGAATACAATTTTTTCTCGCGAAGTGCACTGTCTGTCAACGAGTTGTTGATGTGTGTGTGTGTATTATATTGTAGTTAAGAACTATAACACAAACAAACAATGACAAATACAAGGAATGGCAATGGCGACAGATTGGCTATGTTCTGCGCAAGAAATCGTCTCTTAATTGCAGGCATAAACTTTTTTTACCAGATGAAAATACGGTTAATCAAACCGATCTCGTACTTATCAGCAATCTCTTTCCTGGTTCGCTGATGGATGTAAACACTACACGGGGAGCTCACATCGATAGTGACCACATGCTCTTTACGTCTACACCCAGCCGTCGACAAAAGAACTCAAACAAAAAGCACAAAGTTCAATATCTTTCATCTAAAAAAAAATCGCGAAACAGAGCGCAAATTCGTAACAGCATTTACTGAGAAGCTACAAAATTCCTCCCAGACATGGGCTGACATAACGGCAGCATGCTAAACGACCCCAAAAACCATAGATAAGCAACGAAACTATAGAGGAAATAAAACATGGGCAATTTCTACACAACGCTCTGCTACGGGCAAAATCAAGTGGAACAAAAACCGCAGCCAGGACTAAATATCACGCCGCCGCCTTGCTGGTCAAACGCCTAGTGCGCAGAGATAAGCGAATATATTTTAATATGCTGACAGATCAAGCCAAAATGCAGCTAATATTAAAAATATGCGCTGGGTTTACGTGTTAAAAATATTAGCGGTAACAATTTAAGGCCAACGGCAATACGGAATTAATAGCACCCGCTCAGCAATTACGAGAGAGAGAGTACGTTAGCTCAAATAATAACGCAATAAATAAATTGATGGCAAGTCTTCTTCTGCCAGGTTTTCGCCCAGAACTTTCTTGTGCCGATCACATTAACTTCCTGCGCATAACCATTGAACAGTCTGCAGAACTTAATACACACCTATACCTTTTTAATTTATCGACTTCCTCAACATCGACTACGCGGATGATATATGCCTCTTTGTCATCGCTTCGAGCACATAAGGGCGAAACTGAAACGATTAAAAAAGGTGACAAGTTAGGCCTGAGGATAAAGACAACAAAGACCAAGTTGAAGAGGATAGGAGCATCAAATCTGACACCACTCACTATAAACGACCATGTCATTGACGACGTTGACATCTTTTCCGAATTTTTATAAATCGCCGCTACGACAAATACTTAAAATTTTCCGTATTTCACATTAGGACTGTACGCGTACTTGCCCTGTAAAAATTTGCAGGAGAGTAAGAGCTACTTTACTCTCTTTAAAGTATTTGCAAGCAAAGGTACGCGAACGACTTTTAGTGAAAATTTGCAGAACAATAGTTGATTTTCGTTTTGGTTGGTTTTTTATTTGCAATTGTTTTTAAATAAAAATGCTGCCGATACTTGTAAGGCATTTTCCTTAGATAAACGTCAATTTATTGGCCCGAGAGTGACAAGGATAGAAGGGGAGCCATTCGTAGTATCCATGATTTCCTTGCCGCTGGACAGCCATCACAATTTACCGTGCACGGAGCTACAAATGTTATCCGTGGCGGCAAGTCGCACAAGACACTGGTCCTAAACGGAATCTCTACACTGATGCTGAAGAATCTGGATCTGCCTGGAGTCGAGTACCTTACAACAGTCCTCAACCTGTCTGAACACTATTATTTTACCCGATGTTTGGCAGATGGGCAGTGTGTTGCCGCTACTGAAACCTGGAAAGGACACGAGCAATGGGGACTCGTACAGACCGAACTCTCTTCTGTCATCAGTAGCCAAAACGCATATCCAATGCTTCTGGATATTGTGACAACTCCTCCCGTTGGACAATTTCTATTCGCCGAGCATCAGCATGGATATAAAAGTCTGCATAGGACTACAACTGCTTTACAAACCATCACCGTACATAAAAGTAGAAACAACGTCCTCAAGTCCCTTGTCGGCAGCACTTGGTGTGCTGACAAAGAAACTTACCACCCAATGCTTCTGGATATTGTGGCTAGACAAATGTGGCGGCAATCACTGATGTGAGGCTAAGGGAGCATTCTATTTGGTCATGTAGCGGCTACGGACACAGTGTTTTCATTGAAAATATCTGTTCCCGTTCACAATTGGCAGACTAATTTGCCCTAATTTGTTTCAATCCCACTGTGCGTAACTTTTAACTTCCCAGCCAGACCCAATGAATACTATGGCAGCATCTTCCCTCCTTAACAAATTCAAAGGAGCGGTATTGGTTTCATCGTAGCTCTCTGATGAGAATGATCAAAACACTTAAGATCATTAATCTTTTCTTGGTATCTAGAAGGATACAATGTTTTAATTTTTCAAGTTTTTAAAAATAAACAAATTTTTCACTCACCTTATAATGTAGAATCTTTGTTAAAAGTAAAACAACTGACCTTTACAAAACATCTGTTTAAATTTCTGCTGTCAAAAAAACCCCAGTAGAAATTTGCAGGTTCTCTATTTTCGAATTGTCCAAATTTGCTTTCTCTTGCGCTCTCTTCTGCTGGCAAATAAAGTACGGGAACGACTTCCAGTAAAAATTTGTCAAAATCAGTGATAAGTACAACTCTGATTTTGAGAATGTTACTAGTTCGCGCCATTTTCATTGTTTGTGTATTATATAGTTCTTAACTCTAATACACACACAACCAAAACTTGTTTACAGATAGTGTACTTCGCGAGAAAAAATTGTACTCAGCTGTTTACGGTACATTACCTGGTAATTATGTCTTGGCTGTAACGAATTTACGGCATTTCCCACTCAAGGTAGTTTCGTTGGAGGTAGTTTTTTGTTGTTTTGCTAATGACACTACCTTTTAATTGTACCATGCATGGGCAGTAAGAGGTATATAAGTCAGTGGCACAACACAACACGAGCCAGTCTTATTTGAGAATGCGTATTGTCATAATACAATTTAGAGGCAGGATTCATTACAAGGAACAGTTGAGTACAATTTTTTTATTTTTGTTTTAATTTTGCAGTAAATCAACGAGTTTTGGTTGCGTGTTTCTAAAAAAAAAACAACGAAAAATGGGGCGAACTAGTAACATACACAAAATCAGAGTTGCACTGATTTTGACAGATAGTGCATTCATAATTTGTTGTTGGGCAACTGCCACTACCTGTAAATGAATATATCTTGACTTAACCTTCTTAATTCAACCATGATCAGCGCAGAGTTTGTCGTGGATAGTTATCTATATTATGCGATAACAGATTATAAGAAACGATTAATTGTGATTTGCACTATATAGTTCTAAAATAAAATACAGCAATTGATTACATTTTTTTTCCAACAACAGTACACAGATTTTTATGCTATTTCTTTTTTCTAATTTTATTACTTTTTGTTGGAGTCATCTTGTTTTTCAGCATCTGTCAAGCAATGATTACACGCAAGACATGTTAACTCAGGTGGCGTACAGAAAACAGCAGAGTACAATTTTTTTCTTGCGAGGTACACTATCAAACAATGAAAAATGGATCGAAGTAGTAGCAAACTCGAACTCAGAGTTGCAGTAAAAATCGATTTTGCAAGATAGTGACCTTAATTTGTTTTTTTTTTTTTTATTTTCATCAATACAATTACAATGACCACACATCATGGTGTACCGTGTAAACAATGCTTGAAATAAAACAGCAGAACTTTTTCATATTAGGCGATGACATACAATTGTAACCGATTACTCGTGATTTGCACTATATTAGACAAAATAAAATGAATATATCTTGTAGCAAGTATTCTTTTTTTGTTGATACGCGAGCAGTTGCTTTATTGTGATATTGTGAACGCGGAACGATTTGTCGAATTGTGGTGGCTTGTGGGAAAAAAAGTAAGCAATAAAAGTGTTTTTCAAGATAATTTTATAATTGCTAATATTTAAATATTGATATGTGAAAGCTTAAGCGAGTTGACACGCGGTGTGCTTTTTCGTCCTTCCGTTACGATTGTGACAGAGATTGGTTTGTGCAACATTTAGCCAAACAGCTGTCCGCTCGACATATAACATATAAAAAGCTAGTGGCATCCCTGTAATTAGTTTCATTGTACTCTTGGTAGAATAACTAGAAATAATGGAATGAAAATACATATGTGGTCAACTAAACAAATAATTCCAGCAGAAAATAACAAAAAGTGAATTTATTGTTGTGCTGTGCTTTCGAATTGAGAATAATAATTTAATTACTTGATAATTTCCATTTATCTTATCTCCATGTATTAATCTTCATATAAAAAAAGGCAAACAAAACATGTATTAACAACTATACGAAGTAGAGAGAAAATTATATTACAAGTGAAATCAACAAGAACGGAAAGCAAAACATTGTTTATTAATAAAAGTTTTTGTCCTGAATTGAGGATGGCTACCAAAACACAAAGACAACAAGAGCTGCAAGACGTGGAAAATGGTCTTTATCCACAACTACGCCCAGGACGGCCGCAGACAGCCCGCCAAGATACGGTTGACATGGAGGAGATTCCTTTACGAGAAAGGACACAAACCGATCCAGCATCTGAAGACAGACGTAAAGTCAAGGAAATATTTGACAGTGTAAGCATCAAGAGAACTCTTTATTAATATGCCATCATTTAATTATGGAAGTGTGGATACAATGGTGAAATGTCCACACAAACATAGAGCTCGTGTTATATATATAGGTATATTTCTATATTTCAACAAGTGAACTATCTGCGACCGACTCCATATTTATGTTTTTACAGTCAATGGTAACGTTCTTCATAAACATGTATGTATTGCATGTTTTGTGAATGTGTGTGGAGTCGGTGTTTTCCCCTTGTTTAAATGATTCATTGATGACAACGTACGTACGTACACAAGTTAGGGATGTCGATTGAGTTTATTTTGGGGAAGTTTTATGTACAAATACTTACTGCGCAAGACGTCTTGTGCAGGTTCCCAGATAAAATGATCTGTAGGGAAACAAGAAAAGCGTGATAAATTCGTCCAGTTCGAAACTTGGCAACCCTCTACATGGATTCTGCTAAAAGCTTAAATGAGCTTACTTGTACTTTACGTACCGAATTTTTTGCCAAACCAGTCAAAACTTTTAAGCTTTTAGTCATGATGTTACACCTATTTGGGCAATACTAACCATGGATGTTGGATGCCATAACAAAACACGATGTGCCAAATCTGCACGAGCAAAAGACGTCAAATCAGGTTATAGACCGATTTGGACCGTACATAACACGATTGTTGCAAGTCGTAACATAATAATAAGTTCAAAATTTCAGCCTAATCGGATAACATTTCGGCTTCTAGTGGTTTGGGATGTCAAATCGGGAGATAGGTTCATGTGAGAGCCATTAGAGCATAATTCTTACGTTTGCTAAAAAACGTAACAAAACAATATGTGCAAACGTCACGATTGCGGCTTCTAGGTGGTAAAGATGACAATTTAGGAGATCAGTTTATATGGGAGGTATATTAGGTTATACAAATCTTCTGGGGACTAAACAAGTAAGTCGAAGGAAAACTAATATCGTAGCTATATCCCATTCTGGACCGATATGGCCAACAGACAGACAGACGAACGTGCGGACTCATATGGCTATATCGACTTAGATTAAAGGATTCAAGGAATATATATATAATGTATGGGGTTGCACATCATATTTTGAAGTGTTACAAACAGAATAACTAGATTAGTTTACCCCCATCCAATGATGGGAGGTATGGAGCCGAAAACCTCAGTGAGAGGCCGGGCGTCACCGTCTCTTTCGCAAATACTGAGTGCCTTTCATGCTCGATATGAGAAGCCGAGTTATTAGCGCATTTAAACAACCAATGGTCACCCTGTTCCCACGGCGATCGGTCCTTTTGTCCTCAACGATCTTGCTCACCTACAGGAGGATAGCGAGGATCACCACCTCCACATGAAAATGTGGTTTAAGATTTTGCTTGGGGGACCAGGGACCGGTCCCCAACATTTCTTTTGCAGAAAGTATAGGCTTTTTTCTAAACTCGGTTTAGAGCTTTCGGAATACATTCATCCATACTTACAAAAATACTGCAGCATTTGGAACCTCTGACAGATGGGTCACTAAATTTTAAGAATCAATGCAATAAACAACTTGGCCAAATATCTTTAAAAAAATTTATATTTCAGTGTTATCCCCTCACTAATAAGGCGAGGTTATTTTCTATTAGAACATGAACTGCGATCCCTTTGCAGCCATTCCACTTGTAAAGCAATTCATAAATAAAAAAACAAATAACTGATGCAGACAGTAGTTTGCGGTAGACGAATGTCACCTCTAAAGCAAACATAAGTCATTAATGTGCATAGTTATTAATTTTTATTTTTAACAGCACTAAAATTTATAAGATATTTGTCTTGTAGTGCAGAAATCAATAAATAAACAAAATACATTAAACCAAATTATTTCCATTCGTTTTTTGTTGCAAATAATGAAATTTTAAACCCCTATTATTTCTTTATATCCATATACAAAGAACTGCCATTGTAAATCTAATTTAACTTCGCAATGAAGTCACAAAAGAACACAAAAAAGCTAAAGATTGTTTGCTTGCTGAATTTCACAAACTTTTTTAAATCAACACTATACCTTTTTAACGTTTCAAGCAGAAATAGAGAGCGAACCCATATCGAGCAGACCTTTACCGGTTTGGTTTTATGTATTTTTTACAGTTTTCTCACTCCCTAACACGCTAACCAGAAATGACAAGACCAAGAAGCAGCAAATTCTTAGATAAGAAAAAAAGTGTGAAAGTAACTGGATGACTGACGACAATGAAAACATCAACGCTATTCTAAGAGACCAAACTTTATCAAAAGTCCACACACATGCTGCCAGCTGACTAATGCCTGTAGTAGAAATTTAAAGTCAACAAACGACGTTGCCCACAGATAGGTGTCAAGTGCACAAGATAATGGAGTGAAAAAAGGTGTGGAATATGCTATGGTGGCTGTAGATCATTTTCTAAGCGGCGAAATATATTGTTGTGACGAAATGTTTATGTTTGACAAATGTACATATATATTGCGGTATTTCTAGGCTAAAACCAGTTAGGAGAGGCAAAAGTCGGACGGTGCCGACTGTATAATACCCTACACCTACCCTATAAGTACAAAGTGTTATATCTAATTGTGAACCAATTTTGATGGATATCGGCAGATATTTTCAGATGGGTTATTTAACAACCCGTATCGAACAAATATGTTCAAACTGCGGTTGACGAATGACAACATTATTGAAAATTACCCAAAATCTGACGAACATATATGTATATGGGAGCTGTATCTAAATCCGAACCGATTGCTCGACCAAACTCTTTAGATATTGTAGCAGACGTCGGGGAATGCGTTGTGCAATTTTTTTTTGTAAGATTGGTCAATAAATGCATTGCAGCTTGCAGTGGCTCTGGAAGTGAAAATCGGGTGATATTTGTATATATATGGGAGATATTTCTAAATCTGAACAGATTTCTATGAAATTCACCAGAAATATTAAGAGTCATAAGTCCTGCCAAGTTTTGAGGGAATCGGTTAACAAATAACCGCATTATTGCAATATCTCTCAAAATCGGACGAACATATATGTATATGGGAGCTATGTCTAAATCTGAATCAATTTCGAGCAAACTTTTTAGACATTGTGGTAATCGTCGAGCGAGAGAAAGCGTTGTGCAGGATTTTTGGAAGATTGGTCAGTAAATGCGCTTGTAGTGTCCCTTGGGGTGAAAATCGGGCGATATAGAAATATAATGTGGAGAGTCGAGAGAAAACCCTTCCTACCAAATTTTGAGAGAATTGGTTAACAAATGACCACATTATTGCAATATTAGACCAAATGGGACGAACATATATATGGGAGCTATATCCAAATCTGAACCGATTTCTTCCGATTTCAATAGGCTTCGTCTCTAGGCCGAAAAACATACAAGTTTAAAAATAAATGGTGTTGACTCAATGATTGCAGTTTGAAACTTTGTGCGCCTAAGAGCTTGGAGCTATCAAAACCCCGTTGACGAGGACTCTGCTCATGTTTAGTATGGACAATCAATATCAGCTGCGTGAAGATTACAGCGAGATGGGTTGTTGTTGTTGTAAGCACATTTGCATGAGGAGGTGGCGATCCTCGTCAAGCTTTAATAGGCGAGCAAGCTCGTTCCGGTTTATATGACCGATCACCGCGGGAACATGATGACCATTGGTTAGTTAAATGCGCCAATAACTCGCCTTGTCGTATCGAGCATCATAGGCACTCAATATTTAAGTTGGAGCCGGTGTCACTCAACCTCTCGCTGAGACTCTTCACCCGTATGGGGCATTCCAAGATTTTTGTGGAAACGAATAACACCACAAAGATAGGAGCTCAATGTTTCGGCCTGCGTGATGCTCATAGTTATCCCGTGTCGGGAGCGAGATGGGTACTCGCACTTAGTGTTGCCGAATAAGTTATTGTCGGCGTAAATTTTACCATTTTCATGTACTACTTTAAAGTATCGAAAAATTAGGAGTCACTGCTCGTCATTTTGTTTATTGCAGTATAACGACAGCTTAACCCACTGACATAACCTTCAGCTTAGTTTCCATTTACTTATCCAATTACTCATTTTTCGTTATTATTTTTCAATTGAGTGCTTGCTTTGTCATGCCGCAAATTGCCTAAGGAGTGCGTTCTATCTTTGCCGTTAAGAACAAATGCGTTTGCAGGTTTTCGGTGACTAGCTTCTGTGTCGATTTGGATGGTACGTTTTTCGACGTATTTATACGGCTGGGAACGTTTGCTTCGATGCCAATCTATATTGGCAGCCCAGAATAGATTGTACATCAAACACACTGTATGAATGCGAAAACTTGTAAGAGATTATTGACGAATAAGAAAAAAACTGATGTCGCCCAATTGTTATTGGTTCGATATTTCATAGCATGTTTTCATATTATCTATAAGAAATATTCCCATTTGCGGCTTTGAGTCGGAGTGGCTGTTGAATGTCGTCGAAATCAGTACAGATTTGTCAGCTCGTATCATTGCTGTTAGAAGTGACTAATACTATTAATGTGCATTAAGTTGCATTTTATCGCGCGCATCTGAATGTTCGCGCTGTTACACCACATGCTGAAAAAAGTGGTATTTTTAGATAACCGCACATTCACACTCCCATCACGGTGGTAGTTTGTGTGTGTTTTTATATTGACCGTAGTAATGCTTTATATTTGCGCTCATGATGTATGCCGAAAGGTTGTAATATAAGGTGGTATGAGATGGGATAAATAGATATTCTAATTTGGATATGCTTGTTTGCAACGCTGCGAAGAAGAAGAGCTAGGCCTATTGTCACGTGTACCGATCGTGTTAAAAACACTTCTTGATTCGAAATACGTCGGTTCGTTTTTTTCACTTATTCTTAGGCAGAGGTAGATGGAAATGGAAATACAATTTGCCCCTAACCATCCATTGAGGAACAGTGGCAAACTTCTCACATATCAATGAGTGCTGTCCGGTTCAAGTTTTATCTCAACGATAAGGGACCTTCATTTTATAGCCGATTTCGAACGGCCCGCCGCAGTGCGACACCTCTTTGGGGTGAAGTTTTTACATGGCTTCTATGCATGGCATTAGAAAAGGAAAACCACCACTGAAAATATTTTCTGACTAGGATTCGAACCCAGGCGTTTAACTTCATAGGCGGACATGCTAACCTCTGCGCTATGGTGAATGTAGGTAGAGCTCACATGTATAAATAATTTTCATCCGATATGAGCTGTTATTGCTAAAGTTTACAAAACTTAGCTCCGATCTGTAAAAAAATTGCATAGGCTGTTCTGTTTGATGTCGTCGATTAGAATCAGATAAGATTAAGATGAAGCACCAACTTGTAAATTTCATTTGATACGATCTTTGTAAATTTTGCGCGAAATGTTCTCATTGGAATTGGATCACATCTAGATGATGCATCGTTCGGGATTGAGTATGCACTCGAATTTGCTTAAAAGTAGTGTGTATACTTCGTAGGTTTAGTCTGCTCCTTCCGATTTTTGCCTTTTTTATACCCACTATCATAAGATGGGCGGGACTGGTATATATATATATATATATTCGTTTTGGTGACAGCTCATTTTATTGTTAAGAAACAACCAAGAACATTTGCTTTTGAGTTTTCATAAAGAAAACTATTCGTGTTGGAGATCAAATGTAATAGCGTGGTTTCGTTGAATTTGCCTCGATATAATACATTAATAAAAAATGAAATAAAAAATCCAAGCCACAGTGGCAATCAAATGGCTAAAGAAAAAATATTTCGTGAAAGTTGCAACCACATAAATTTAAAAACGAGCTTAAGTTAAAACCTTAAAAGTTCCAACAGGCACACAAACTTACACCAATGCGAGAAAAAGTTAGACTCGAACGGACAAAGGAGCTACTGCGCCTGCACGAACATGGTGATTTTCCAAACATCGTGTTCTCTGACGGAAAAAAAATTTCCAACTGAGCAGTTTGTAAACTCCCAAAATGATCGTGTTTACTCAAACGTCCACCCGAAGTAATTTCGCATCTCAAATGATGGTGGAGGCAGCTGTGGCCGCCGATGGCCGCCGATGGCCGCTGTCCATCGTTTACATCGAGCCACGCGTCAAAATAAATGCGACTTATTATCGGGAAAACATTTTGAAAGCTGCTTTGAAAACGTGGGCACGCAAACATTTCGGTCATTGACCATGGACTTACAAGCAAGACTCGGCGCCCTCACATAAAGCCCGCGTAAAGTAATAATGACTAAAAATCATGTTTCGCGCTGAAGAAAGCCATTGGACAAGAGCATGGGCAAAAATATAGGCAGATTACAACTTGTTTTTTGACCGACTCACAGCAATAGTCAAGCGAAAATGTGGTCATACAGTGCAAAAGTGAATGGTTTTTGCACAAATTTTTATTTTTGAATAAATAAAAAATATTAGTGTTGGCTACCCGTAGCCATTGTATTTATAACTCCTCCAGATATTGGTCTGTGGTCTTGGTCATATTGACAATTTAAGCCGATGTAGCCATATCCATTCATCCGTGTGCCCATCCGTTTGCGGAAATCACGATAGCTGTTTGTGTTGGTGAAAGTCGTTGGTGTCTGCAAATGGGCCAAATCGGTTCGTACTTGGATATAACCACACCATACAAAATGGTGTAATTATATAGTAGTAGCCTCCGTGGGAGTTAGATTCAAACACGGTGGGTCCGTGCAATAGGGTCTACAACGGATAAGCCAAAAGAAATGGGCAACGGCGGCCCTCGCAGATTTTCAGAAGATTTACCATCAAGAAAACATGGCGTAGAGGGTCACTGGCAGCCCCAGCACTAGGTACCGATGCGATGGCCCAATCCGCCATCCATCTAAAAATTACGATTACAGAAACATCAACAAGAACAGAACACGGTTTATGATTGAAACATGGAACGTCAGATCTGTCTCAGAAGCATCGAGACTACCAAGTCCAGGACGAGATGTCAAAACTACAACCTTGACATCCTCGGTTTAAGTGAAGTACGATGGCAGAAATCCGGAACTATGGATCTTCAAGATGGCCACCACTTCATTTTTTCAGGCAATGAAATCCATCGGATAAATGGGGTCGGTCTTTTACTTCCGCCGAAAGCAAAGCGAGCTCTTCTATCATACAATGTCACATCTGAAGGCATCATGATGGCAAGATTCAAAATTCCGCAAAATATCTATTGTTCAATGCTACGAGCCAACGAACCCGATGACGAAAACCCTAAGGATTAATTAATATAATTTGCTCATTTATTGGTCAAGTCGTTAGACCATATATGACTAAAACACTACAAAATTAATAATCCATAAAAGTTTTCTTAAAAATAAATCAAGAATTAAATACTACTCAAAACTTCTTCTATTCCCAACTCAACTCAGCTCTCTACCAAAAGGAGACATTAAACTTGTTATGAGGGAGGGATTTCAATGCCAGGGAGGGCAATAACTTGTTATGAGGGATTTCAATGACAAGGTGGGCAATGCAAGAACTTGGCAATACCAGGAATGACAATGGCGACAGATTTGTTGATTTCTCCGCAAGAAACCGGCACAATTTTCCCTAATAAAAAAATACATAAATATACTTGGGAATCACCAGATGGAAATACGCGTGATCAAATCGATCATGTACTTTTCAGCAAACTCTTTCTGGGTTCGCTGATGGATGTAAAAACTGAACGAGGAGCGTACATCGATAGTGATGTGAAAAGATCTCAAACAAAAAAACAAAGTTCAACTTCGTTCACCTAAAAAACCTGAAACCGCGCGCGAATGCGAAACAGCATTAACTGAGAAGCTACACCCGAAACGTCTACGCAACGCTCTGCTACGGCAAAATCAAGTGTAACAAAAACCGCAGCCAGGACTGAATATCGCGCCGCCGCCTCGCTGGCCAAACGCCTACTTCGCATAGATAAGCGAATATATTTTAATACGCTTGCAGAGCAAGCCGAAAATGCAACAAATATTGGAAACATGCGTGGCGTTTACAAGTCAATAGAACAAATGAGCGGCAACAGTATAAGACCAACGGCAATAATAAAAGATGAGGACGGATTGGAATTAACAACATCCGAATTATAGAATCAAAAACCCGGATCGGAATTTACAATACCCGAGCGATGGCAAGGTTTCTTCAGCTTTGAAGGACCGGCAACCGAGGACGCAAGCTCCGTTCTAGTCTGACTCACAAACGGCAAATGTGCCGGCCCTGATTACATACGTGCTGAACTGTTGTGGTATGGGGAACACTCCATAGCTCCATAGCGATCACCCCAATAATCAGAGAGGCCTGGGGTACAAACGCTATCCCCTCGGAATGGAAGAAAGTGATCACGATCACAAGCCCGAAGAATGGTGACCTAACCCAGTGTAAAAACTGGAGGGGGATTATATTGCTTAACCCAATAAATAATGTGATGACAGGTCTTCATCTGCAGCGTATTTCGCCTACACTTGACAGCATTTTGAAGAAGGGACAGGCAGGTTTTTGGCCAGGACGTTTTTGTGCCGATCACGTTAACTCCCTGCGTATAATCAATGAACAGTCTGCAGAGCTAAATACACACGCCTCTTACATATGTCTCTTTGCGCAACGCTTTAAGCACATAAAAGCGAAATTAGACCGATTGAATGAAAATGCTGGCAAAGTAAGCCTGAAGATAAAAATAGCAAAGACGAAATTGATGAGGATAGGAACATTTAATTTGTCACCACTCACTGTAAACGACCATGTCATTGAAGACGTTAACAACTTCTCCTATCTTGGCTGCAAAATAACAAAGGTCGGAGGATCGGAGGCAGACACACGCGTACGTATCAACAAGGCAAGAAGTGCCTTTCATAAACTGAACAAAGTATGGAGATGCAGTGACATCTCACATAATGCAAAAGTCAGAATCTTCAACAGTAGTGTGCAATCTATTTTATTATATGGCTGTACAACTTGGAGCTTGACACAAGCGACTATCCGGAAAATCCAACTTTATAAATCGCTGGCTGCGACAAATACTTCGAATTTTCTGGCCAAACCGTATTTCAAAAGTCGATGCAGAAATCCGCCTCCTTAAGGTTCAAGAGGCCTTCTTCTTCTTGAACCATAAGAAGGCCTAACCCATTTTGTACCACCGGTCGTGAAATCGACCATTTGCTCCATACCTCTCTTTTAAGATTGCACTAGGCGGGAACAAAATTGTCTAATACTAGTTAATTTTTAGACGGTTGGATAGACATTTGACATGTGAAGTACGTTTCAACACCCAACTCCCAACCACCCAATGACAACTATTGGCTGTAAAAGGGACGCTTATATTTTTGCCTGATTAGTATAAAATCAGTGTAAAAATTGTATAAAATTAAACATAAATTCCATCTATACGGACCAATTTCACTTCTTGGGTCCCTAGGTCTAACTTAATGGGGCGCTTAGGTGAGCAATTAAACTATGGTTTCGCCTTACTATTTACAGTAATTTCAGCACAAAAGGCTATTTTTTATGAGATGAGCAAAGTCTTTTATAAAATGCATTGTCTCTCGTATTCATTGCTTGGAATATTAATGAATACAATGTAAAATGTCTTCATTCGATTATCGTCATTCCTCTAAGCACCACAACAAACTAAATTTTCGCTGTATATCCCCTTCTGGTAGGGTGTTTAAATGAAATTAAACCAAGATAATCTTACATTGTTGTTGCATGTATGTGAAAACATTTCCAAATATAGCTAAACAACAATTGCGTGTAACATATGTACTTTTTTAGAAATATAAAGATAAAAGTCGTTTTGTTTCAGTAGTTTGCCCAAACATGTCTATGCGTTTCATTAGTAAACGTTTTGTGGGGACTGCTTGTAGCTATTGACCAATAATATATTCACATTTTATACATACATGCGTCTACTGTTGATTAGAAAAATATTCAGCTAATGGTTTTGGGGTGAATTGATCGGCCTAAGCGGCGTGCCGCTTATGGACACCTCTTTGTAGAGAAGTGTGACATGGCTGAATATCTCACAAATGCCGTCAGCATTATAAGGGGACAACCTCCGCTGACAATTGTATTTCTCATGTGCAGGATTTGAAAAAACTTTCATTTCAATGAGTGATGTTCGGTTAACAGTCCTTTACATCAGCCTCTACATCATTCTCTTCTTTATTTTTTCACAACATTGCATTTTTTTTTTCTAAATTATTTATTTTGTATCAATTTTTTTTTGCGCCTGAGCTAAAAACTCAGGACAAATAAATGCATAAATGTATGGGGGTAATAATAAAACCAATCCACGTCATAGCCATGGAAAAACACATACGTTGCGCATATGTTAATGTGAATTTATCCAGCTCATTAAACTTTTAGAAAAGGAATGGAGCTCATCCATTTCATTTCTGAGTATCAACTTTGATTTTGTATTTTAATTTTCCATACGTTTGTTTTTATGGTTTCTTTCTTCCAGCACGATACCGATTGTGATGGTCAAATTAGCATTCACGAATTGAAGACACTCATAGAATCTGGCCTATGCCGTGACATACCACCTCATGTAGCCCAGCAGATTCTGAAATTGTCCGATGATGACAATAATGGAATTTTGGATTTTGAAGAGTTCTACAACATGTCTAAGCGTCACAAATGGATGATACGAAATTTGTTGACCTCATACTGCCGCATGATTGTGCCACCACCGAAGCCTTTGGAAGGCGATCAATTAGATGGAGCATATGAAAAGCAAATGTCCATTTGTCCACCTCCGCTGACAATGGTTATATTCTCGTTAATCGAGATTATCATGTTTCTCATCGATGTTATACATTTTCAGTAAGTTTGTTTTTTTTTTTTGTTGTTAATACATTTGCGTTTAAGGTCGCTCCGAGGGGGCAATTAGTAATGGGTTTTTTTATTGAAGTTGTAAATGTTGTGTATTGAAATTACTAAAATATGCCGGTATGGGGTACGTTCTGTATAAAATATTAAAGTTGAGATGTTGTATGAAATTGCTTTCCAGAGGTCGAAATATTTAAGAACTGTATATATTAGCGGCCTTATTCACAAAAAAGGTTTATTTGACAGATCTATAAAGGAAATCTGTCAAATAAACCTGTAACTGCCTGTTTCACTAACTTTGTGTCACCCATGTGAGAAACTCGACTCACTCATCACAACATCTGTTTTTTCTTTATGAAATCAGCTGGTTTTGACATAAGAGCGAATGAAAACCGTTCGTTTTCAGCGACACAAAGCTAGTGAAACAGGCAGTACGTTTTGTGAATACCGACGTAGAAATATTTTTTATTAGGGAGCTATTTTTTAAACATTTTGGGTTAATTTAATTTATGATGGGGATTTTTCATTAGGGGTTATTTGGTAGCGACGAAATCTTTTATTAATAGAAAACGGTCATAACATCCAATGCGCCTTATGACCGCTGTATGGGCGGTCTTAACGCCCAATTTCATTTTGGGCTTTATGACCGCGGTATATGTGGGCGTAACACCGAAAATTGAAATTGATTTATGTGTATACTGGTGTTATCAAGGCCACCGTAGCGCAGAGGTTAGCATGTCCGCCTATGACGCTGAACGCCTGGGTTCGAATCCTGGCGAGAACACCAGAAAAAATTTTCAACGGTGGTTTTCCCCTCCTAATGCTGGCAACATTTATGAGGTACTATGCCATGCAAAACTTCTCTCCAAGGAGGTGTCGCACTGTGGCACGCCGTTCGGACTCGGCTTTAAAAAGGAGGCCCCTTATCATTGAGCTTAAACTTGAATTGGACTGCACTCATTGATATATGAGAAGTTTTCCCCTGTTCCTTAGTGGAATGTTCATGGGCAAAATTTGCATTTGCTGTTATCAAGGCGTATTTATAAGGTGGACACATCAGCACAGCTGATGTAACTCCTAATGTCAATACAATTTTGAATTCACCTTACAAAAACAATACATAAATGTAAGGTTCAGAACAAAAATTTTATAAATCTGTTTTTTTTTGCTGTTGTGCTGGTTGTTAGCAAGGCGTATAGACTAAGATGGCCGGATCAGCACAGCTGATGGAACTTGATATGTCAAATCAAATTCGCCTTATAAAAATTTCAACTTAAAAATAAATTAGATTTTTGTATTTGCTGCTGTTTTGCTTCTTAAACGAAGGTCAGGCGAACTTAGGTTCATTGCGTCGACATTTACGGGAGTGCAATGCCAGACATTAGAATGAAGAAGATAATGAGCCAATATGCATGACAATAATGGGGGGCAATCCCATGGCAACCGGTTGTACGTACCGGATTGACCCGATGGAGTCCTCCATCGGCAATGGCTGCCAGTGTACCTCAGTGTACAACACACTGCTACAACAACAACAATAATGGGGGCAAGGCGGGTTTGGGAAGTTCCCTCCAATCTGCCATTTCAAGCCCCTATTGCAGTCAAAATGGCGAAAGGACTATGTGCCACAATAGGTGCTCAACCGTCTATAATGCGTAAGTCCGCCATGTATTCCACGAGACGTCAAAGTCCTGACATTGCAATGGCTTGTCGCGACCCCTTAAAGTAGTGAGAGCGGTAGCTCCACCCTATCTAGGAGAGATTCCCTGAACACACCAAGTTACACCTTGCTTCAAAATAAATATTTTATAAATTGATTTTTGTGTTTGCTGCTGTTTTGGTCTTAAATTTAGGTTCATTGCGTCGCTCTGGAAAAAGATTCAAAAAGCGCTGAAGAACAACGTTGAAGACAACATCTACGGCAGAACAATGCCAGACATTAGAATAAAGAGCATAAGGAGCCAATAATGGGGGTCAAGTGGGTTGGAGAAGTTCCCTCCAATCTGACATTTCAAACCCCTATTGCAGTCAAAAAAGACGAAAGGACTATGTGCCTGAAAATAATTCAGTTACAAACTACCCCCGCAATTTCAAGCAGTGTCACAATAGGTGCTCAACCGTTTATAATGCGTAAGTCCTCCATGTGTCTAGCGAGACGTCAAAGTCATGACATTGCGATGGCTTGTCAGGACCCTTTTCAGTAGAGAGAGCGGTATCCCCACCCCATCCACGAAAGGTTCCCTAAACACACCAAGTTACCTCATATTGGTGTACAACAATAACATTATCTTTTGGGGGATTACATCAAGCCCATTGGCCAATCTTGGCAGCATTCTATATACACTCTTAACGGCTACACACCAAAATGAAAACGTCATTCTCGTATCCAACAAACTTTCACCATTTCCATTTCAAATGATATAAAAATCCCACAAATATCCAAGGGCCTGAAAGAGCGGTACAAGAACCGTCCTTGTATTGAGCTCTAGTCACAATATTCCTTGTTTGTTTTTTCTTGCTTGACAGTCAAGAATTAATAAACTCCTTTCTTCTTGCTCTGATTGGTGAAGCAAATTTTGCGAAAATTTTTATAATGTCACGGCGAATCGAATTTTTTCGCCATGTTTACAAATGTTGACATATCAAGTTCCCACAAAAGTTGTTTTGTTGTAGCAATTCGCCGAAGCGGCCACCTTATAAATACGCCTTGGATTGGTCGAAACAAATTTGCCGAAAATTTTAAATATCGCGGCGAATCGAATTTTCTTCGCCCCGTTTACAAATTTTGACATATCAAGTTCCCCAAAAAAGATGCTTTGTTGTACCAATTCGCCGAAGCTGCCACTTTATAAATACGCCTTGTTTGTTGGGTTATATAAGTTTGAATGGCCCCCGTCCAGCAACCTAAATCGCTATCCTCTTCACTTTAGGTCCATTGTGATGCCTTAGAAAAAATGGGAGCTAATCGGACTGACAAAATCCCCTCCTATCTGCCATATACATAATAAAGAACGGCGAGTGGACTATGTGGTTGTAGAGAATTCAGACATAGAAGAATGTGTTCACCGTAAACATTTGCCTTCTCACCGAAATTGCAGGCCATTAGCCATCGCCCAACTAAACAGCATTATTTATGTATGCACCCTGAAACACGTATCTTATAGTACAGGATAACGCCAACCTCGTAGGCAACAACTTTCGCCCACTGCTCTTGAAACACCTGAAAGTCCCAATGAAAACTATATGTTATCTCCCTTAGGAGATAAAGCCTCTCCTTGTTGTGTCTAGGCATAATCTTGCTATTTAAGGCATATATGTGACACGTGATATGTAGTCCCTGGTTAGAATTGTCTCGATTGCAATTACTCTTGCCTGTCGTGGGAAGTTAAAGGATGTAACCTCTACCCTTTCCTCGTGAAATAAATATGTCTCAGGCGCTGCTTATTCATAATTCCTAACCGTTTGATTTCCCATTACTTTCGTACTATTGTCATCTTGGTGATGAGCATTTGGGAGCGGATGGCGTTTGTGTACATATTTCAATTTGTTATTTTTTTTTTTTAATTGACACTTAAAATTAAATTTACATCTAGTTCTGATTGGTTGAAACAAATTTGCCGAAAATTTAAAATGTCACTGCGAATCGAATTTTATTCGCCTTGTTTACAAATTTTGACATATCGAGTTCCCAAAAAGAAAAAATATTTTTGCGATCTGTGCTTATATGTTATAGGAAATATTTAAGTTAAAGTAGCGTATGCCAAAACTGAAAAAATATGGTTTCCATGGGCTAGAACTTACGGGATTCTAGTATCTTTTTCATAAATTACTATGTTGTATTGTGATGATTTTGCGGTATCAATAATCTGCGTTGACCTGCAACAGATATTGCACAAGAAAGGAGACAAAACGGAATGTGCCAACTACAGAGGAATAAGTCTCCTCCCCATCGCATACAAGATACTCTCGAGCGTACTGTTTGAAAGATTAAAAGCTAAAGTCAATGAGATAATTGGGCCCTAAGAAGAACAAATCAACACCTACCATCTCTTTGTTGACTACAAAGCCGCCTTCGATACTCCTTTACGTTCAAAGGTATTTCAAGTCATGTCTTGAGTTTGGTATCCCTGTAAAATTAATAAGACTCTGCAGGATGACACACATACGCGGTCCTCAGTAAGAATAGGAAAGAATCTCTCCGAACCATTTAATACCAAACGAGGTTTCAGACAAGGAGACAGCTTATCGTGTGATCTCTTTAATATCCTGTTGGAGAAGATTATACGAGATGCAGATGTGAATAGATATGGTACACTAATCACAAGAGAACACATGCTACTCGCCTATGCCGACGACATCGATATCACCGGAAGTAGTAACTGCAGCCTTTGAAAGAACCGAAAAAGAGTCAGTTGAAAGTGGGACTGGCAGTAAGTGGAGATAAGACCAAATGGATGGTTTCAACTCCCAAAAAGCCTTGCACAACCGACCAGATAAAGAAAATTGAGAAAGTTGGGAATCATAGTTCAGTAACTTTATCTACCTCGGCACCGCCGTAACCGAAATGAATGACACCAGATGCTACTTTGGATTAAGTAAGCAGTTTAAAAACAAGACCACCTCTCGACAGACGAAGCTTACACTATACAAGGCACTGATAAAATATATGGACCAGTTTGCGTTAATGGAGAATATAGGCGACGTATGAACCACGAGCTGGCTGAGCTGTATGACGACGATAGCATAGTTATACACATTAAAATACAACGGCTGCGTTGGCTAGGTCATGTTGTCAGAATGGATGAAGAAGTTCCAGCAAAGAAGTCTTTTGAAGACAAACACGGTGGTACACACAAACCGGGAAGACCAAAAACCCGATGGAAAGATTGATTTGTGGGAGACACCTCGAAACTTGTTGTCAGAGATTGTAGAATGAGCGCAGAATATCGAGGCGCTTGGAACGCTATTCTACGTTCGGCTAGTGGAACAAATATTCTTTCATAGCCAATTAAAGCAAAGCAAAACCTGGTAAATATGTCATGGATTCTACCTTGAGTGGCAAATGCCGTTGAAATGTCAAAGTGGTTTTAAAAATTAACTTTGTTTTGCAACCTATTTTCTACAAATATGTTTTATATTTGTATTTTTATCATTGTAACACTATTGTGTTGCTTATGTGTGGAATAACGGATCAACAACTTTTTAAGATATTAGAAAAATATCACAACTGTGCTGTTTAGCCTTCGGCATATAGATTTACTGAAAAATCAAGACAAAAATAAGAAAATTATACTCTGCTATTCGCATGACTTCACCTCGTTAGTGCATCCTGGTCGCCACAGAAAAATAGTTGTGAAGAATGCAACATGGCGACAAACATCGATTTATAATTTTGGGCGAACCATTTTTGGCTAATAAAGTACATTTGTGCAGTAATTAATCGTTTTTAATTTCAAATAACTTTATTTCATGTTACAAAAAATCGCAAATTTGCCCATGAACATTTCACTCTACACTAACAGGACAAAATTTTATTCACTTATTCAAGCATACATTATGTAAATCATTTAAATAACTTCAACATCTTCCAATAAACTTATTCTTAAATTTTTGACTTATTAAATATCCGTATCTCGATTAATTGAGCCAATCGGGTAAGCATCATCCCACAAATTCTGGGCGCTCAACCGAAATAGAAAAAGTGATGAGATTTAAGTGAACATTGAAGTTATATTGTAGCCGTTGAGTGAAGCAGACGTGTTTTTATTCCGCTCCTCAAAGAAAAAATAAATATATATTCGTATCTCGGAATAGGTACTACCTATTAAGAAAAAAATTTTATAGCATTTTGGAGTAGGCTAGAAATGAACTTCAAAGATTCAACATCTGCGGTGGTGGCGTCGTACCGTAGCATGTTGTCTTCCCCTCCTATAGGTGTGAGTGCCTTGGCACCTGTAGTCGGGAGTAATGCTTCAAGCGCACTACTAGTCGTCAGACTAATTAATGAGGAAGAGACGGATAAACCATAGGGATGCACAGTTCGTCCCCAGCCTTTAAGTAAAGGTGGTGTTTCTGACTCGGATTCAGACAGCGACTGTGCCAATGAAACAGTCATCGCAGCCGAATCGAGAGATGAGGGCATCGGAATGACAGCAGAAGTGAGCGATGGCTTTGCTAAGCTCGCAAGCAGATCGAGAAAGCGATCCGGTGCACGACGAAGGAGACAGAGGAGTATATACCGGCAGCGTAATCGGGCAGTGCAGGATGCTGGAAGGGATATAACTGACATTCCAAGCACTTCCACAGAAGCTGAATATCACGAAGAGCATAACACTACTAAAATATTGAAGAGGAAAAAGAGCTCCACGCTTTCAAGTACTCTGGGAAAATCAAGCTAGCCATCCCGCAATGGAGACTCCAGACAGTGCCCTGCGAAGGTAGACAAAATTGGAACAGGAACGAAGGAAGCGTGCACGGCCCCTGAGTTTTCATGGAGGACTGTAACTTCCAATAGGAGGCCACAGCCATCACGGATGGGGAAGATGGTCGCTGGGAATATTGCATTTGTTTGGGAAAAATGTCGGCTCTCAGACTATAAGTTTATATAAAAGATGATTTTTAAGAGCTATAGGAAAGTTTTCCAAAAAAAAAAAAATACACACGAAATTGTGCATGAAATCCTAATTTTTAACCGTTAGTACGGTCCACATTATTTAATGTTTGAAGTTTATTTCAAGCAAATGTTGACTTTGACTACGCCTCAATTGGTCCATCCGCTTAGTCCAATTTTGGCATACTCTTTCCAACATTTCGGCCGGTATCTCACGAATAAATTCTTGAATGTTGTCTTCTAATTCATCAATTGAAGCTAGCTTGTCTGTATAGACATATGCTTCAACATAGCCCCACAGAAAATGGTTTAAAAGGCGTTAAATCGCACGATCTAGGCGTCCAATTGACCGGTCCCGAACGTGAAATAAAATGTTCACCCAACTCGCCTCTCAATAAGTCCATTGTTACGCCAAATGTCATGCAAGTCAAGCTCCTGCATTTTGAGCAAAAACAAGTTGGATATCATCTCACGGTAGCGCTTACCATTCACAGTTACGTTACGATTCGCATCATTTTTGGAGAAGTAGGTCAAATGATGCCACAAGCCCATAAATCGCACCAAATTGTGACTTTTTCTGGATGCATTGGTAGCTCTTGCAATGCTTCTGGCTGATCTTCACTCCAAAATCGACAATTCTGCTTACTTACGTACCCATTGAGCTAAAAATGAATTTCGTCTATAGTGACATTCTTAACAGAGCACGCATTTTGATAAAAAAAAAATTAAATAATTTGCAAGCGTTGTTCGTTTGTAAGACGATTCATGGTTAAATTATAGACCGCAACTGAAGATGTTTGACAGTAGAAGAAAACACGAAACGTGCGTGAGCTGTTTTAACCAGTGTTGCCAAAAAGATAATAGTTAAAAAATTACCCTTTAGTATGTTGCAAGCCAAATTGAGAGATAGTTTTATATGGGAGCTATATCAGGTTAAGGACCGATTCAAACCATAATTGCCACACATATTGGATTTCATACGAGAACTCGTTGTGCAAAATGTCAGCCTAATCATATCAGGTTATGCAATGATTCAGAACATACATGGCACAGATGTTGGAGGAGATGCCATTGTGCAAAATTATAGCCAAATCAGATGATAATTGCGTTCATTAGGGACTCAAAAAGTCAAATCGATGGATCGGTTTATATGGGGGCTATAGCCAAATCTGAACCGATATAGTCCATTTGCACTCTCCAATGATCTACTTCAATAAGAATTAGCTTTGAAACATTTCAAGGGGCTAGCTCTATTTGTTCGACCGCATTCGTGATTTCGGTAGACAGACAAAACGACATGGCTAGATCTACTTTGAATATCAAGACGATCAAGAATATATACACAGATCCATATTTCGAGGTGTTGCAAATGGATTGAATAGATTTGTATACCCCTCATCCTGCGGTGGTATGTATTAAAGGTTAGGTTAGGTAGGAGTGGCAGTCCTTTACAGACTCACTTAGACAATCTTAAGCCCATTGTGATACCAGAGTAGCAACAGACCAAGGCTTCTGGCGGGAATCGGACCCACGACACCGGCAATGGTTATCCAAGCACGCTACCAACTCGGTTACCGGGTATGTATAAAAACAACTTTTAAAATTGAAAAATTGTTGCAACTTTCACAAAAAACCAAAAATGCTAAACAAATATTTTATGTTTTTCATGTTCTCAACCAAAAAAAAAATATTAGCAAAAAATAAATATACCCTCAACGCCACAAGTTTAGAGCCGCTTGATAAACCATTTGGCCCACAGTACGTTTGCCGGTTTATTTTTTTACTAAGCTTAAAAAACACCTAATCCAAGTTTTTCATAATCAGAAGGCATGCTTCTATCACTGGACAGTTCACTAATAGTTAAGTGACCAGGTGGAGGCATGTTAATATTTTTAGGAGTTAAACAGATGATGATACCTTGTACGGTACGGCAATTGCGACCAATTATAAATTGAAACGAAAACAAAAACCATTGAGAAAATTTTCTATTAAAATTATACATTTACAAAATTTATTAATTACGCTACAAAAAACTGGAAAATATGAACAATACCAAGGCGTATTTATAAGGTGGCCGCATCGGCGAATTGCTACAACAAATCATCTTTTTTGGGAACTTTATACGTCAAAATTTGTATACAGGGCGAAGAAAATTCGATTCGCCGTGACATTTAAAATTTACGGCAAATTCGCTTCAACTAATTAAAGGAAGAAGAAAGGAGTTTATAAATAGTTGAGTGTCAAGTAAGAAAATACAAATTTAAAATAAAAAATTCCCATTACCTCCAAAAAACCATCAAGGTGGCAGGTTTAAATAGTTTTAACTAGGTTATTGTAGCGAGAAAAGTGCAGACCAGGGTAATTCTGACTCAATTCCAATTGGGCTGGGATTGTTTCCAACTTCATAAGCGTGTGTTTCGATTGTAACTAGATACCACATATCACATGTGTCAAATGCATGAATCTCTGGTGGACATAAGAATTCCTCCTGAATTGAGTTCATACTATTTTGATGGGCAAGATCAAGATCACCACAAGCACGGTTTTTGTAGCCCTTTTTGAGGCTCTTGCAATGTCAGGACTTTGACGTCGCGCTGGACACATGACGGACTTACACATGATTTATGGGGATGAGGAGGAGTTATAGACGGTTGATCACCTATTGTGACACTGCCCCGAAATTGCGGGGGTAGACGCATGACTATGGGTAGATGAACACAATTTTCCTGTCTAAATTATTTCAAGAGCATAGTCCTCTCGCCATTCTTGACTGCAATAGGGCTTAAAATGGCAGCTAGGGGGGAACTTCTCCAGCCCGCCTGGCTTCCATTATTGTCATGCATGTTGGCTCCTTATTTTCTTTAATCTAATATCTGGCATTGTACTGCCGTAAATTTTGTCTGTGTTATTTGGCGCTTTTTGAATCTTTTTCGGAGCGACACAATGCACCTAGTTCCCTGAGTGAAGCTGATAGCAATAAAGTTTGTTAGACGCGTACCATTATATAACCTAATTTTAAGAACCATAACAGCAGCAAGCACAAAAATCAATATAGAGCATATATATATTTTGAAGTCTACATTTTAATAAGGCGAATTAAAAAATTAATTGACTTATCAAGTTCCATCAGCTGTGCTGATATGGTCACCTTATTAAATACATCTTGCATATATTCACAAAATTATATTGATTGGTTTTATTCGACCTTTTTTTTAACTTTTTAATGAATAATTAACCTCGAGGTTAATTTTGTTTTTATTATTTATTTTGTGTTACAATACTTCGATTTCCTTCGGTCGGCATGATCAGGGTAGACACTAAGCAATAAATACAATCACACATACTTCACATGTATAGTGAAAAATTTAACAATATTTGTATTCTTCCAGAGATGATCCCGACAATAATCGCCGTATTGGCGAAAGTACAAATGGTCCTGCCGCAACATTGTTCATTTACAATCCATACAAGCGCTACGAATCTTGGCGTTTCGTCACCTATATGTTTGTCCATGTAGGCCTAATGCATCTTTTTATGAACCTCATCATTCAAATCTTCCTGGGCGTAGCTTTAGAATTGGTGCATCATTGGTGGCGGGTGACTTTGGTGTATTTAGCAGGTGTCGTGGCTGGCTCCATGGGCACATCTCTGACAAGTCCACGCATATTTTTGGCAGGGGCATCGGGTGGAGTTTATGCACTTATAACGGCACACATTGCCACTATAATTATGGTGAGCTGGTACTGAAGAAGTTTGTGTTACAAATATTTAAAATTGTTTGTTTTACAGAATTGGAACGAAATGGAATATGCCATTGTTCAGCTTTTTGTCTTTCTCATATTCTGTTTCACCGATTTGGGAACTTCCATTTATCGCCATCTTACCGATCAACATGACCAAATTGGTTATATGGCTCATTTGTCTGGTGCTGTTGCTGGCCTTCTAGTGGGTTTCGGGGTTCTTCGAAATTTAGAAGTACGTCGATGGGAACGTATTTTGTGGTGGATTGCAGTTATATTTTTCTTTGCTTTGATGATGACCGGAACTCTAATACATTTCTTTTTACCCGATTATTTTCCGAGACAAGAATACCACTAAGTTAAGCAGTGAAAAAACGCACAATTTACTTATAAAACAACAAACAAAAAATAACACAAAATGTATGTGTTTATTTGTTTAATTGCCTTTAAAATGATAACAAACAAATTTCTATATTTATATATATACACATATATATTTGTACTAGCATTTACTTAATACTTAATTTAAAAAATGTATTTTGATATTCATATTTATCTCCACATTAACTAAATATTTAAGTTAACCAACGTTCAAAAGCCAAAGTGCCTCTGGATCTAACAACGAAATGACAAATTGCTTTTAAGATTTACGTTTAATTCCATGTAAGCTTAGTCAAAATTACAGCAACGCATTTTTCAATGTGCTATGCTTCTTACATATATATATATATTACCTATATCTGTCAGTGTTCCACAACTAATAAGACTTTTGTAAAGAAAATTTTGAAGAAAAAAATGTTTGCCTATTATCGTTACCGTATTTCCGCTTGTATTAGTAATTTACTTAAATTTATACTTTGTATTTTTTTGCGGAAAATCTATGATCTACCTGATCGTACTTTTGTTTGAATGAACTTGTATTTATGTTAAAAAATAAAGATATATTTTTGTATTTGTATAATGAGGTGTTAAGGTTTTTTTTCTTATATATTGTTGTTTTCAATCGATTATTTGTTTGCTGAGAAAGGGTTTCTTAATAGTCGAAAGCACGAGCTGATTTGAAAAAAGGTTCAAATGTAAGCGCGACTTTTGTGACAGGTGGGAGGGGAGGCACAACACAGGCAGTTAATCAATCCCATGGCAGCCGGTTGTGCGTACCGGATTAACCCGATGGAGTCCCTCTTAGGGAAAGGCCTGCAGCTTCAATGTACAACACACTGCCATAACAACAAGTAAAAAGGCGTTAAGTTCGGCCGGGCCGAACTTTGGATACCCACCACCTCGGGAATATATGTAAACCACCTTTCATAAAAATCCGGTGAAAATTGCATACCTTATGTCCCATAGCTGTTATATTGACATTTGTTCCGATTTGGACCAAATAGTAATAAGTACAAGTCATTATTCAATTGTGTATAACAATATACTGATCTTTTTAATAGCTATATCTAAAAATAAACCGATCTGAACCATATACAACATGGATGTTGAAAGCTTAACATAAATTTGTGTAAAAAAGCCTAACATAAATTTGTGTAAAATTTCAGTTAAATCGGATTATAAATGCGCCTTTTTTTGGGGCCAAGACTTTAAATCGAGATAGCGGTCTATATGGCAGCTATATGCAAATCTTGATCAATCTAGACCAAATTGCAGAAATATGTGGGGGGGCTTAACTCAACTCTCTGCCCCAAATTTCAGCAAAAACGGATAATAAATGTGGCTTTTATGGGCCTAAGACCCTAAATCGGAGGATCGGTCTATATGGCATCTATATCCAAATCTGGACCGATCTGGGCCAAATTGACGAAGGATGTCGAGGAGCCTTATGTAACTTACTGCCCCGAATTTTAGCGAAATTGGATAATAAATGTGGCTTTTATGGGTCTAAGACCTAAAATCGGAGGATCGGGCTATATGGCAGCTATATCCCAAACTGGAGCGATGTGGGCCAAATTGACGAAGGATGTCGAAGGGCCTAACACAACTCACTGTCTCAAATTTAAGCAAAATCGGATAATAAATGTGGATTTTATAGACCTGAGACCCAAAATCGGAGGATCCGTCTATATGGCAGCTATATCCAAATCTGAACCGATCTGAGCCAAATTGACGAAGGATGTCGAAGGGCCTAACACAACTCAATGTCCCAAATTTCAGCAAAATAGGATAATAAATGTGGCTTTTATGGCCCTAAGACCCTAAATCGGCGGATCGGTCTATATGGGAGCTATATCAAGATATAGTCCGATATAGCCCATCTTCGAACTTAACCTGCTTATGGACAAAAAAAAAATCTGTGCAAAATTTCAGCTCAATATCTCAATTTTTAAAGACTAACGTGATTTCAACAGACAGACGGACGGGCATGTCTAGATTGTCTTGGATTTTTACGCTGATCAAGAATATATATACTTTATATGGTCGGAAATGGATATTTCGATGTGTTGCAAACGGAATGACAAAATGAATATACCCCCATCGGTGGTGGGTATAAAAACAACTACTTCGTAGTGGGAGAGGCATATCCCGTAGTGCCATCTCTGTACGCTTCTGGTCCGTGCAGGGATTGAAAGTACCCAGGACCCTGTTTCTGTTTGGTTTGCCAGGACCGTCTCCATCATCGGTCGATGAGGTGTAGCCGGTGCATGGAGTGGATGCATTTCCGATCATGCTCTGATGCATTTCCGTCACTATTGGAGTATAGTCGCACTGAATATGTGCAAAGGTGCTGTGCGAACATAGACAGCAGTGGGTCACAAGCGTCGTCGTTAACGCCTTCTGCGTCCTCGTCATGCGTCAATATACGCAACAGCAGCACCCCAGCCCCAATATAGCCCAGACAGTGCCAGAAAGTGTATCTTTCTTGCAATTGAATAGCAATGCTCTGGGAGTCAAGATCGACGATATAGTGGATTTTATGAGTCGGAAGAACATATTGGTTGCAGCGAGCGACAGCCGCTCGCTTTATACCAGCCGGTCGAATAGCCCAAGTGCGGTCCAATTTCCCGGCGCTCGCAGACGAGCGTGATGGGATTCGTTGTATGGTCTCCTCTTACCCCAGAATCAGCGAGCTGAATCTGGAAATTAACAGGGTAGTCAACGAACATAGGCGGAATTTATGGCTGGAACACTCGGCAGCAATGTAACGTAGGCACCGTTTTAGGCAAGCTGTGGTCTACTGTTAAATCACTCTCGAACCCCGGTAGACGGGATGACAGGACCTCAGTCACTTTTGGCGAAGTAACCGTGACTGATACGAAGAGATGCACCAAATCGTTCAACCGCCAATTTATTTTGCATCCCGAGAGCGACAGGGCAAGGAGGTATCCGTGGTCTCCGGGCCGATGGACAGCCATCACAATTTACCGTGGGCGAAGTTACGAATGTCATCTGTGGAGCCAAATCATCCAAGGCGTTGGCCCCGACGGAATTTTTACATTGACGTTGAAGAATCTGGATGTACCTGGAGTTGAGTACCTTACTAGTGTCCTCAACCTGTCTTTGAATACTCTTATGTCTGGAAAATGGGCAGAGTGATCCCGCTACTGAAGCCTGGAAAAGATCCGAGTTTAGGGGAGCCCCAAGCGTCTTTGCACCAGTAGCAAAGACGCATGAGGCATTACTCCTCCCGAGCCTCGTAGGATAATTTCCATTCGCCGAGCAATAACATGGATTTCAAAGACTGCATAGCACAACAACTGCTTTGCATGCCATCACTGCACACATTTGCCGTGGCTTCAGTCAGCCCAGGCCATAAGATATGACGGTCCTCGTGGCACTGGGCCTATCGAAGGCATTCGATACGTTCACCCATGCCAAACTATGTGAGGACATTGCCAACACGTCCCTCCAGCCAGGCCTGAAACGCTGGGTCGCGAATTGTTTGTGTTGTCGCCAGTCATTTGTGGAAGTCGAAGCACCGTAGAGTGAAACAGGGAGTTCCCCAAGGTGGGGTGATATCTCCGGCACTGTTTAACTTCTACCTATCCTCCATTTTTAATTGTACGAATTAAATTGTTATTTAATAATACAAATTGTGAGTTTCTATTTCTACGTTCTGTTGTGTCATGTTGTGTTGTGTTCCGTTCTGTTGTGTTCCTCTTTCATCCGCAAAGAAGTGCGAATGACCCAAATCTATGTCTAGTTTCTATAATAGACAGACACATAGTGGCGTGGGTAGACAAAAAATATCAAGAAAAATAAAAAGTGTGGTTTTTAAATATCTCTCAATAAAAAAATTGATTAAACAATAATTATTAAGTAAACCAATATATTTTAAAAAGAGATATGCTGAAATATTGTAAAGCATGAAACAGTGGTAGACGAGATATTTATAAATATTACTTTATTTTAATATGTTACTAGCTGGACAGGGCCGGCTCCGATGCGCCTTCTTTCACTTTTTTATTTTATATTTGGGGGTGCTGGTACGGCCTTTCAGATATTTCGCCCCAATGTGGATATCATATTGGTGCTCTACTCCCAAATTTCTTTCATTTCGCCCGTAATGTGGCCGCCACCATCCGATATCAAAAAATTACATAGCCTATGTTTTCTTGCAGATCAACCTACAAAATCTTTGAAAATTTTAAGAAAATCTGTTTAGCCGTTTTTAATTCTATGGAAAAAAAAACAAACAAACCGTGTCCTATATAGTCATGATGGGTTCATATGCCCATTTGGGACGGTTTTGGAGGGTGGGGTGACTCCCTATTCTTCGATCGTATTTTTTAAGCCAGATTCGTACTCTACTCCCAAATATCTTTATCAAAAAATTATATGGCTTATGTTTCCTTCCAGACCAACCTACACAATCTGTGAAAATTTTAAGGTAATCGGTTCAGCCGTTTTTGAGTCTATACGGAACAAACTAGACTAAGACTAGCTGGACAGGGCCCGCTCTGCTGCGCCTCCTCTCACTCTCTTATATTATTTGAGACCTATATTGGCACGGTTAGGGGGTACTGGTGCGGCCTTTCAGATATTTCACCCCAATGTGGATATATTTGGGGGTGAGGTGGACCGTCACCCCAAGATAACAAATTTCTGTTTTTGAGTTATTTTAAACAAACTAAACTTTAAATTACCCCACCCATATCCGAGATCTGGAGTTTTTCAAAATAAGGTAAGGGGGAGTCCGCCCATTATAGTTTGGATGTTATTTCTATTTCATTCTCTTGGTTTTGGTGGTGGATTGGAGTAATCAAACTCTTTGCCCCGAAAGTGGATATCCCAAAAATCACATTTGAGCTACATATTGCTATAGTCGGTATATATGTGTGGTTTAGGGGGAGTTTAGGTGAGGCGTCCCTGAAACACTTGGCCATAAATCAGATTATGACAATAAGGGGTTCAACCCCTTATTGTCATAATCCACAAATATGTCAATTTTAAGGGGTATCTAGGTTGGGGCTGCCTTCCTCGATGTTAGCCCTAAAAAATATCAGCATCGTGCTCTACTCTCAAATAGCCATTGGTTTAGGGGGAGTTTATGAGGTGAGACGAGCCCTAAACACCTGGCCTCAAAATTGGATATTAAATTCCTTTTCTACTATCAAATACCTATTATTTATTACCATAGTAGGCAAACATGGTCGCTTTGAAGGGGTTCAGGGGGTAGGCCCTAAAATAATATCAGAATCGTGCTAGTGCACGATTTTGCTTGGCCTTATAATGTCAAGCAAGTCTTAGAATCCTTATATCAACATTAGATTGGAATTCTACTGACAAAGTCCTTTTTTTTAATTCACTATTATCCCGCTCGAACAACACGACCTATTGAGGGGTTTTAGTGGGAAAGCCGATACCAGACTTTATCACAGATATGTATACCTCCCCAAGTCCTTTTATTTGATACCCATTTTGTGACGTTGGACATTAATGCCCGTTTAAGGGGTTTTGGGGTTGAGGGAGGCCCCGTAAACACTTTGGCCTAATTCTTTTAACAGATGTATATTTAACTACCAAACACCTTTCATTTGATATCCATATTGTCCCAATGGGTAAATAGGCCTTGCTGTTAGGTTTTGGGGGGTGGGGAGGCCCCTCAGATACCAAGGAATAAATTTTTATATCAGATTCTTACTCTACTTTTAAATAATTTTCATTTGGTATCCATATTGTGCCAATTGGAAAATATGTCCGCCGGGGGTTTTGGGGTGGGTAGGCCCCTCAGACACCAAGGAATAAATTTTTATATTAGATTTATACTCTACTTTTAAATACCTTTCATTTGATACCTATATTGCCCAAAGCGGTGAAAGAGTCCTGTTGGCGGGTTTTTTTTTGGGTTGGGGGACCCCCTGAACACTTTACTCTTAAATACCTTTTCATTTGATACCCATATTGTCTCAATCGGTAAACATGTCCGTCCGGGTGGGTTTTGAGATGGGGCGTCCCTTCAGGTTATTTTACCCAAAAGTTTTATACCAATTTCGCGTTTTTGGGGTACCATAAGGTGGCATACAAAATGTCGCTTCGCACGCATCCCCGAGATCTGGTGTTTTTGAAAATTGGGATATGGGGGAGAAGAAGCTGTGAGGACATCGAAGAACATGAGACTATAGAACACCTTCTGTGTGTGTGTCCCGCACTAGCAGTAAGAAGGAGTCCCATTTTAGGTTCTCCTTTCTTTGAGATCTTGTCTGATTTAGAACTAGAAGGCATATTCCTTCTTTTGTTCCTGTGGTATCATAATGGACGAAAACGTCTAAGTGAGTCTGATGACAAACTGCCACTTAAACCTAACCTAGCCTAATTGACAATGTAATTGAATTCTCACGAAATGGGAAAGAATCAACTCTGTTTCAATGATATTGTCTTTGTTGTTTGTTGTTGTTTGACTTTTGTTTGTGTTCTGGCAAAGAATAGAGTCCGTCGGATTTCGCAATAATTTAATAGGCATTTTCGCTATGAATGAAGACAACAATAGGCTTAAGTCTACAAATTTTGGCACGTACATTGTTTAGTAACATTTTCGCGATAAAGAATTATTCGTCTCAAAGTAGGTATTTAAATGTGCGAAAACAAGAACTCTCATAAGTAACTCTTTGTTTTATTTATAGCATAACGAATACAGCAGATGATAATACAATACAAAACCATATTGGAGTTGTGCCAAAACGGAAGGCTTTTAATATAATTGTGTATCATAATAAATAAATCCAAATATACTCGGGAAGAGTTTGAATTACCAAATGAGATCCGCTTATAATTGGTGAAATATTGAGTTTGAATTATGTTACAACACAGGAAGCACTTATAAGGTGGGGTCATGCGAACAGCTGAGTACAGTTTTTTTTATTTTGTTTTGATTTTGCAGTAAATCTTAATGTCAAAGGATTAATAATACAGCTGTGATTTTTTCTAAAATCTTAAAAATATGTTCTATTTGATTCGATATTTCACACATATATAAAACACATTTGAAGAAGATAAGTCGTAAAACAAAGTTTATTTCTTTGACATTTCAATTTACGGCATTTGCTTCGTTGGGGATAGATTTTTGTTGTTGTGCTAATGACGCTACATCTAAATTGTACCATGTTTACAACATTAAATTGAACTTGGCATCCTATTCAATATGCAAAAATTTAAGTATATTTTAAATTTAAAAGAATATACTTAGAAATGAGAATGGCGCTAAATTAATTTATAAATAAAGAAAAACTAGTTGAAACCCCGAAAAACATATCCAATATATCAAGAATGAAAGGTATTGTCAGGGTAAAAAAACTCTATATTTGTCACAAATTCTTGCAACAATTTATCGCAAAAACCATGTACTTGTATCGTAAACAAAGTCCAACGTTTTTCACAAAAGAAGTTTACTTGGCGAAAATTTCCTTTATGTGAAATGATATATTTTTTTGGGTGCAGTACTAAAATAAAATATTTCGGGGTGTTACAAACATCATCATATGATGGTAGTTATAACAAATATATGAAATATATATACAAATGAGATTTTAGTTGCAAATTTAGATAGATAATACAGACTTCACATTTTTTTAGTGTCGTTTTAATGCCCTCGCAGTCGCTGGTTCAAAATTTTAGAGTCCTTGCTGCTTCCTGGGATTTGTTGGCTCTTAAACAGGTCATTGTTCCCATACAGCCCTGCTCCTAGAAAATCTTCAACGTAACATACATTATGAAAGTTTTGGTAAGTTTCTGTTAATTTGGGAACTTTACACAAATAAAAATTGTGGCACTAAAAAAATGTTATTGTTAAATTTTTTTCTTTTTATTTATAAAACAAAAAAATAATAAAAAGTACTTGTAAAAAAGACATTGAATTATTTACAATATGTACAAATTTTGGTAACACGAGTTAGGCCCAACCGCCAGAGGGCTGCCAGCCACCACCGCCGCCTCCACCGCCAGATGACCAACCGCCACCGCCGCCACCATGACCACCGCCGCCTCCTCCACCACCACCTAACTTTATGATTTTAATAATTTTAGTTGAGCCACCTCCGCCACCACCACCACCACCACCGCCGCCTGAAGACCAACCGCCACCACCACCACCACCACCACCAGATGACCATCCACCGCCACCACCTCCGCCTCCACCTCCACCCAGGCTAATGATTTTAACAAGTTTAATATCGCTTCCTCCACCACCTCCTCCTCCGCCACCAGATGACCAACCGCCACCTCCTCCGCCGCTAGACCACCCGCCGCCTCCTCCACCACCACCACTAGACCAACCACCACCACCTCCTCCGCCGCCTCCTTCTGTTATGATTTTAACTATTTGCACATCACCGCCTCCACCGCCTCCTCCTCCACCACCTCCTCCACCGGATGACCATCCACCTCCTCCGCCGCCACCACTAGACCAGCCTCCTCCAGGCTTTGGTTTGGCAGTCACTGAGGCAACGCCAATCAAAACTAAACAAACAAACGCCTGAAATAAAAAATTGATAATTTTCCAAAGAAATAAAATTAGTAAAGGAAATGTTAAAAACAAGTGTACATAAATAGTAATTCTTTAAAATTAAATGTTCTTTTTTAAAATTTAAACCCAAATAGGTTATGTTAAGTTTAAGTGGCAGTGTGCCATTAGACTGACTTAGACGTTTTCATCCATTGTTATATCACAGGAATCGAAAGAAGAAAGACGCCTTTTAGTTTCTGCCATCGAACTATGCAAGTGGTACTCTTTCTGACTGCCAATGATGGACACACACACAGCAGATTTTCTATAGTCTCTTTTTCCTCGAAGCCTTCACATCTTCCCAAACCAATGCCACCATTTCTTTTTTGCGATTCCAGTCTAGTCTTCTTTGCGAAGTCTATGTAACTTCTATAACCAGAGATATTGTAGTTCCAATCGGTTCCATCAGAAACAGTTAATTCCATCAAAACGCGGCTCAGTCAATTTTAATCCACACTGCCTGGCCTATTGGGCATTGTATCAAGGATAACACAGTGTACGTAGACGCCACATTACCAAAGAAAAAGATCCCTTAGCCACAAAGCAATTTGCCTGGCCACAATGTCCAAAGTCATTGGATTAGGTTAGGTTAGGTTGAAAAGCGGTGCAGATATCAAACCGCCCCAGCAATCAGCTAGTTGTGCGCTTTAAATACCAAAAAGTACCCTCGAAAAAGAAAAATCTAATTCAGGATATCCGTGCTACTTACAAAATCCCTTGCGGCTGTAATGCAAAAACAAGCGATCCTTTGGTTCCGACTGAGTGTTGAATGGGAGGTGAAGTGCCGTCCACCAGAGCACAACATCAGATAGCATTATAGGTCTGAAAACTTCGGTATATACCCAGTGTATGAGACGTGGTCCACTCTTAAAAAATAAGGCTAAATCTATCATGAAGGTTATCTGATCTCTAGCTATCAGACAATCACATTGCTGACTTTGGTTATAACAGAAGTTCCACTGATAGTGTCCACCATAAGATGTCATTGTCTAATTGGTAAGAGACTTAGTGAAGAGAGTCTAAAAGTTGCAAACAAATACTTCTGCGGAATAAAATCTGGAGAGTGTGTTTCAAAATAGAAAAAGGGAGTTATTTTATCTTTCAAGACTTGTGTTTATTAGCGGAGGAGGATATTTGCAGTTTATTTTGCTCTACACATATATTGGGTGAGAGTGACGTACTGAAGGATCCCAACATAACCTCACCTAATACCAAATAGCCAGGTTGTGAAGGCTCAAGAAGACATGCATTTTCACTTTTATGATTTTTGTCAATGGGCGCCACCACTGTTTAATATGGCCCATTTACAATCCCAATTGGCCTACACTACTAGGTAGTATTTCCGCTTAGCTTTATTCTTTCGAAAGTGGCTAAATAGACTTGGTATTAGATCAATATTTCGATGTGTTACAAACGGAATGACGAAATTGGTATACTCCCATCCTATGGTGTAGGATATATTGGGTTGCCCAAAAAGTAATTGCGGATTTTTCATATAGTCGGCGTTGACAAATTTTTTCACAGCTTGTGACTTTGTAATTGCATTCTTTTGTCAGTTATCAGCTGTTACTTTTAGCTTGCTTTAGAAAAAAGTGTAAAAAGAGTATATTTGATTAAAGTTCATTCTAAGTTTTATTAAAAATGCATTTACTTTCTTTTAAAAAATCCGCAATTACTTTTTGGGCAACCCAATAAAAGTAATATACATAACCAAGACTTTATTTAATTTACAAATAAAGAAAAACTAGTTGAAACCCCGAATAATATGTTTTTATAGTAAGAATGAATGTATTGTCAGAGTAAAAAAAATATTTGTGTTCAACTTTGTTGAACAATAAATTAATGCTATGTCTACATTAACTCGTTTTGCTTATGTCGTTTTGAAAAACATCTCAACCGTTCACACTAGTTGAGATATTTTGGAAATTGCACTTTTCCACAATCCAACATAAATGTTATAATTCACTATTGTTACGATTTTTTTTCTTGCTACCTGTAACATTTTATTTATTCCATAATTTTTTTTGGAAAAAATCTATTTTTTTATTGATATTATTCAGGGCTGTGTTTATAAAGCACAATTTAGGCATTTATTTGGGATCACATGCTTTGACCGACTCGTTTTTGTGGGAAACGAGTCGTTATGTCCTTGTTACTTGTATAGGAAAAACGCGTCGTTTTCAATGCATTATAAAGGAAAACGAGTCGTTTGATCAAAACAGCTTTGGCCTGAACATACTATAAGAATTAACTTTCAAAACGAAACTTCCCAGCTCTGTAAATACGAGGGTTGCCTTTTATATTACGGGATTGGACAACCGTTGTGTTGCAGTCTGCCAACTGACAGCTCTATCGTAAAGCTTGGCATTTTCCAAGTTATACGTATTTAGAACGTTTTAACATACGAAAGCTATTTGTGTTGTTTACAGCAACTTAAAAGATTCATCTCGCCCAAAAAATGGAATTAAATCGTGAACATTTTCGTGCGATTATTTTTTACAACTTTCGACGTAGATTGTAACATGGCGTATTGCATTATAACTTGACATTATTGTCTGCAATTTTTCTTTGTGACCCTTTTAAACTTTACTCAACGAGGTCTCTTTCATCAACGACTACCGAGCGAACAACATCAAAGGAAGGTGACAAAAAAATTACTCGTCTCAAATCTTGCAATAATTTATAACAAAATAACATGTACTTTCATCGTAAACATCGGGTTCACACTTTTATATCTGTGTTGCATCATTGTAATCTATGTATTGTCAAACACTATTTACTTAAGTCCCATAATGTGTTTATGCGACATTTCTAAATAAAAATCTTTTGTAAAACAGTGAAACAAAAAAAAAAAATGGAATATATTTGCGACAAACAACTCTATTTTGTTGGGAAAGTACTACTGCTAGTATGTTACCGTGTAATATTTCCCTTCACTTTTGAACGTTGATTGCGCATTTGCCATTTCTTAATGTCAAAGTTACTCCTTTATGGTAAAACCTTTGGGGTTTTATTTAAAGAAAAAGATGTCTTAAACACGAACAATTGATACGTTTACGTTATTTATCTCTTGTGTCTCTTCCATGGCAGAGAGTGTGAGCGCATGAGCCTAGAAAGGCGAACGCTCAAAAAAATAATTTTAATTTTTTTCGTTGAGTAATGGTGAGTCAGCCAGTCATTGGTATTGGATGGAAGTGTGCGTTGTTTTTTGCGCTATAAAAATATCCATCCTAAGTAGGTAGGTGCGAAAACGAAACAACTAACTTTTGGCTTAGCTTAAGGCCTAATACTGACTTCGACTTTTTGTCTGAGCATCCATGACATAATTACCAGGTAGTGTATCGTAAACAGCTGAGTACAATTTTTTCTCGCGAAGTGCGCTAACTGTCAACGAGTTTTGGTTGTGTGTGTGTAGTTTAGCTAACATACACAAAATCAGAGTTGCACTCATCACTGATTTTGACGGATAGTACCCTCAATATTTTATTGTTGGGCAACTGCCACTACCTGTAAATGAATATATCTTGCGAGCATCTGTTAAAACACATAAAAAATTGCTACGAAGAAAACGCGAACACAATCCCAAGATGCACTACAGCTGAGTAAAATTTTTTATTTTTGTTTTGATTCTGCAGTGAATCTAAATGTCAAAGGCTTGATAGCGCACAAACAAAGTAACATACTCAAAATCAGAGTTGCACTAATCACTGATTTTAACAAATAGTGCACTCAATATTTTGTTGTTGGGCAACTGTCACTACCTGTAAATTAATATTTAATAAAACACATTTGAAGAAGATACGTTGTAAAGTTTATTTCTAAAACCACTTTGACATTTCAATTTACGGAATTTACCAATCAATGTAGTTTTGTTGGGGGTAGATTTTTGTTGTTTGTGATGACTCTTATCTTTTTCTCTTTATCTTTATTTTTTGTTTGTTCTGTGCATTGATATTGTTTCTATACAAATCGATCGCCTGATTTTTAGTTTTCATTTTCGTTTGATATATGGAAGATAGGAAAATAACTATAGTATCGATACTATCTATATTTATTATTGAACTATTGAAAATATCGAATGTTGCGATTATCGATTGTTTGCCAGCTCTAACTGCATGACCAAATATAAGCGACATATTGGTGCATCAATATAAGTAAAATGCTAATTTGCAAATTTTGCCCATGAACATTCCACTAAGGAACAAGGGCAAACTTCTCACATATCAATGAGTGCAGTCCGATTCAAGTTTTTTTTAAGCTCAATGATAAGGGGCCTTCTTTTATAGCCGAGTCCGAACGGCGTGCCACAGTGCGACACCTCTTTGGAGAGAAGTTTTACATGGCATAGTACCTCACAAATGTTGTCAGCATTAGGAGGGGAAAACCACCGCTGAAAATTTTTTCAGATGGTCCCGCCAGGATTCATACCCAGGCGTTCAGCGTCATAGCCGGACATGCTAACCTCTGCGCTACGGTGGCCTCCATCAATATAAGTTTCGCTTCAATTAATTGCATATATTATTATGTATATGCTCACAAACTGGGTCACAAACAACTTTGCTTTAATATAGCTGCTTTTTTTGTGTGTCGTTGTACAACTTTTGTTTGTGCTATATGCTATGCGGCATATTTCGCAACCAATTAATATAAAATTTTTGGGCGTGTGAACTAAGTATTAGGTGTAAATCGCAGGTCAAACAACAGATAGCCTTTTTTAGATCGAATCGAATTTCATGTTGCAAAATGTTGAGGCTTAGCGAACTGATGATGAAGCTTGGTCAGCTTCGAAATCGCGATCTCCGTAGCCTGCCCAATGCATTCAAAGCACACCGCATTTTGGGCGCACTGGTAGCCGATTTGGGTTCGATTCCCGCCAGAAGCCTTGGTCTGTCGCTACTGTGGTATCACAATGGACTTAAAATTGTCTAAGTGAGTCTGTAATGGACTGCCACTCTTACCTAACCTAATATAATATATGGTATTATTTGGGCAAATTTTGTATATATAACAAATTCTTCCATGAATTATCATAAAATATGGAATTTTATCACAAACAAAGTCCCAACGTTTTTTAAAATAAGAAGTTTCCTTTTCGAACATTTTTTAATGGCTTTTAAATTTTGTTTTGCGTGTATACTCCAATTACTTGTGCCCAAATTTGCATATCTTACTTGGGTTTGTGCACTTTTATAATTTTCCAACACAAATTCGTTTAAATCGTATTATTGGGAGTTTACGCTCTATCTTCAGACATAAAAGGGAAGTTAATAAAATATCACAAAAATCCTATTAGGAATCGCAGGGAGATACTATGCGATTTAAGTTTTAGCCAATTCCGAAAGGCGTGCTGTTGAGCGACATTTTTTCAGAGATATATAACACGGGTGAAGTCCTGGCAAATGTCGCCAGCTACTGCTGAATAGTTTTTCGGGTGTTCTCGCCGCGTTCGAACCTATGCGTTCAGCATCATGGGCGTTCATGTTAACGTTACGGTAGCATACATGATATGAAGAATATTTAATTTAAGTTTGTTTTGATACATAAATCTGCAAGGGGTTGTTTCTTTCAGACACGTTCGGCCATGAAATGGAGATCTTTTTTTTTTTGAGTTTAACCATAAATTGGTTTGACATTTATTTATAGGGAAGAAGTCTTCCCGTTAATATTAAAATTTATGGTTGACAAACGGACTCTTTGGCACAAGGACGACATGAAATTAGCATGAACTCAATACATTTATAATCGATCAATATTTTTTCTGGCTAAAGTTGTTCGCGTTCATTCACCGACGTTCGTGGAGACGTCTTTTAAAATTATTTAGACGAGACACTAAGGAGTTGTCACTACCACATAGAATTGATTTGAAATATGTATGTCCTTTTTTTCATTAAAATGAATATAAAATCCTTGAATAACTAGGCTAAAAATGCTAATCACTTGTAAAATATTTTTAACGTTTATGCATTTTGTTTCTTTGGCGAACGTACTTTCATGGTGTGGCTTTAATCCTTTGTATGGTCGATTTCGCGACTTTTAACGGTTATGGATTTGCTTATCCAACGGCACGAAGACTGCTGGTTAACTAACTTCAGATGGCAGATGTTCACAATATTTATACCACAAATATGTGTTATTGGGTAGTCATCATCATCTTCACCTCACCATCATCATCGTCATCAGCATGGTCGCCACCAGCGTCCCCATTGTTGAGACCAGCAAGCGTGCCTTGCCGACAACGCTTTGCAATTTTTGTTTTGTCATTTTGGCTTGTAAATCAGATGAAAAGTCACATCGTCTTACAACCGGAAAACTTTTTCATAGATAATTATAATTTTTGGCAAAATACTGAAAACGGCATCTTCAATGGGCTTATATCAAGAAAAAAAAAAGAAACAACTCGTGTATGGCTAACCAGTTTGCTTATTTTTTTAAAGGAATCCTAAGATGCAGTTCAATAAAGTTTCGATTCATGTTGCACTGGGGTAGCATTGCAAGATTGTTAATATCTAAGCAGGGTTTAGCAGGAGGAGTATTTTACTCTTCCTATATGGAAGGTGTCCACTTTAACGATACTCTACTGCGGTGGCAAATTGGCTAAAGTACTCTATGGCCATTGTTTTATAAGGACTTGATGTTAATTCCCTACGACTATTCACATGCGGGTGCTAAGTGAAAGTGATTATGCAAGGGAAAATGTTGAAAAACCAAAGACGTGATGAAATCCAGTGGTCATAGCAGCGCTTAATTTATTAGTGTAGGAATACATATGTACATATAAATGTTTGTTTTGAATAAATAGCAAATAGATTACTGAAATGAAGAACATTTTCAAAAGAAAATAGGAAGGTTAACCTCAAACATAAAACTTTGGTCAAAGGCCTGGTTGGGGGGACGGACCTACAAATCCTGGACGCAAAATATAAAACGTTAAGAATATATTTGCGACAAACAAGTCCGTTTCATTGCGAAAGTACTTTTTGTGTAAATGTCACTTCGTTTAAGGTAAAACTGGTTGGAACTTAGTCTTTAGGCGAAAATTCAAAAAACTTTTTAAGCCGAAAATGTTTTGTTTACAGCAAACAACATTTTGTTACACTAAAAGATGATTCGTTTATTTTGATTATCTCTTGTGTCTCTTTGTAATTGTATGATTTGCTTCTAGCACAAGAAACGAATCATATCACTTTTAAGGTTCAGGGTTTCATAGCTTAGTACATTTGCTTGTACCACACAGAAGAAATGAAGATAGACCCATTGATAGACGCAAAAAACTTTGTTTGACATAAAGGAAATTTTTGTCAAGTAAACTTCTTTTCTGTAAAACGTTGGAATATGTTTACGATAATATGGAGATGTTTGGGATAAGTTCTTGTACAAATTTATGACAAATATTAAATTTTTTTACCCTGACAATACCTTCCATTCGGGGTTGTAACGAGTTTTTTTTATTTATAAATTAATATAACGTCAAATGTTTAAAATGGGTTAGGTTAGGTTGAAAAGAGGGTGCAGATATTAATCCGCACCTAAGTGCCGGTATTTGTTAGACGCGTAAGCCGGGCAATAACAAAGGAAATGCTCCAACTCATCATCATCTTCCTCGCATGCCCTACACATGCTATTACTTGCCGCACCGATTTTACATACGTGAGCTCGTAGTCCTATGTGCCCCGTTATGATACCAATAGCTATACTGACCTCCTTCTTGCTTCCTTTCAGTAACAGCCTTGTCTTCTCATGATCTGGACCCCCCCCCCCCCGATAGGATTTTCGCCGTCCTCCGAATGTTTCGTTGTGCCCACTCCCTTAACTCGGACTGCGTCGACCCGAAAAGCTTGGGGATAACAAAGTTTATTGACGGCAATCCTCTGGCCTTAACCGCCAAATCGTCCGCCTTCTCTTATTCCCTTACTCCGTTTTGCCATCCTCAGAGAAGGCGTTAATCTCCTTCTTACACTGCAAGACTGTTCGGGGCCTTACCGTCCTGGTTGTTATTGCCTTTATGGCAATTTTACTGTCGGTAAAGATGTTCACACTCGATGTCCTCGCGTTAGCACCACACCACTTCAAGCATTCCGTGATCGCCCGGATCTCCGCCTGCAGGACCGTATTATGGTCAGGCAGTCTAAAACAGATCTCAGTCCTTGGGTTTTCAATGTAGACCCCCAGGCCCACTCTGTCCTCTAGCTTTGATGCATCCGTGTGACATGATCTTCCAGATGGCATACTAGGGTTCCGTCAATCCAAGACTGTGCCGATAGCAGCAGTGTCTCGCACTCCACTTCAAAGTTCATCTCAGCTATCCGATCGGAAATCTCTTCCCTTCCTTTCAGGTTTCCTATCGTCGCCTCGATTATACCGCGATGGTATAAGCTGCTCCCATCCTCAATCCATTCTCCCATCGCCTTTAGTCCCATAGCCGCAGTGGCTGCCTCACACTTAATCTGTATGTCAATGGGTCGGATATCTAGAATAGTCTCCAGTGGCTTAGTGGGAGTGGTCCTAATCGCTTCGCTTATGCCAAGACAACATGTTCTCTGAACCTGTTGTATGATCCTTATGTTGCACTTTATCCCATAGTAGTCCACCAAACTACTAAGGCGTCAGTAAGTATTGTTCTAATCACGCTTCCGTAGAGCCAGCGGGCTATCCTCGGATTCAGGCCCCACTTCGAGCCTACGGTCCGTCTACATAGTGCCCAACATCTGTGAGCCTTCTCAATACGCTCCTGAATGTGACACTTCCAATTCAGTTTCCTGTCCAAGATCACACCTAAGTATTTGACCTTGTCAAATATTGAAATCGTCTTATTGAGGAAACGTGGTGCGTTAAATTCGCCCACCTTCGTCTTCCTCGTGAACAGGCATATTTCAGTCTTCTCTGGGTTAACATTAAGACATCTGGGTCTAGCCCAGTCATATGCCATATGCAAGACTTTTTCGGCCCTTCTGCATAGCTCGTTCGGATGTTGTAATATAATTCAAATTCAAATTTTTACGAATTATAAGCAGATCTCAGTTGGTAATTCAATCTCTTTTAGAGTTTATTGAGACCTATTTTGATGTTATGATACACAATTATATTATTGGGTTGCCCAAAAAGTAATTGCGGATTTTTTAAAAGAAAGTAAATGAATTTTTAATAAAGCTTAGAACGAACTTTAATCAAATATACTTTTTTTACACTCTTTTTCTAAAGCAAGCTAAAAGTAACAGCTGATAACTGACAGAAGAAAGAATGCAATTACAGAGTCACAAGCTGTGAAAAATTTTGTCAACGCCGACTATATGAAAAATCCGCAATTACTTTTTGAGCAACCCAATAAGTTGTAATCTGGCGATTTGTAATAAAGGGGATATACCGACCTTTATTACCAGGAACAGTCAGGAAGTACAATTCTCCGATACTATTACCTTTGTATCGGAGGACATTAGTGCAAGAATATGTGACTGGGAAGTGTTGGATGACTACAGTTTCTCTGATCATCGTTATATTGGTTTCAACCTTGAAGAAAATACTGAAGTAGTGGTCCCTTGGCTAAACAGTAGAAAGGCGGATTGGGATACATTTCATATACACCCACCACCTCCGGTATATTTGTAAACCACCTTTCGTCGTAATCCGGTGAAAAATGCATAATTTATGCCCCCATAGCAGCTATATGGGGGCATAATAATTTGGACCAAATTCGGCACAGACATTGAGTGGTCTAATAAATACAACTCAATGGTAAAATTTCTTGAACAGAACATTGGTCTTTTTGGTAGCTATATCCAAAAAAAGACCGATCCGAACCATATACGACACAGATGTCGAAAAGCCTTACATTGGTCACTGTGTCAAATTTCAGCGAACTCGGATTATAAATGTCTAATTGGCCAAGACTTTAAATCGAGATATCGGTCTATATGACAGCTATATCCAAATCTGGACCGATCTGGACCAAATTGAAGAAGGATGTCGCATTTCACTGTCCCAAATTTCGGCAAAATCGGACAATAAATGCGTCTCTTATGGGTTCTAGACCTTACATCGAGAGATCGGTCTACATGGCAGCTATATTCAAATCTGGACCGATTTGGGGCATATTGAAGAAGGATGTCGACTGGCCTAACACAACTCACTGTACCAAATTTCAGCAAAATCGGATAATAAATGTGACTTTTATGGGCCTAAGACCTTAAATTAGCGGAATATAGCCCATCTTCGAACTTAACTTGCTTATGGACAAAAAAAAAAAAGAATCTCTTCAAAGTTTCAGCTCAATATCTCTATTTTTAAGGACTGTAGTGTGATTTCAACAGACAGACGGGCAGACATGGCTAGATCGTCTTAGATTTTTACAGCGATCAAGAATATATATACTTTATAGGCTCGGAAATGGATATGTTGCCAACGGAATGACAAAATGAATATATTCCCATCCTTCGGTGGTGGGTATAAAAATGTTGTTTGTGAGAATGTGTCTATACGAGCGACGAGCACATAATTGCAATTATTTGCAAGCTTATGGGTCTGATTGGGAATATTTTCTCGTATGTGTACAAAGTTATGTGCATTTTTTGCCTCAAAAACTTACCCCTTCTTTCGAGTAGGAGAGACACAAAAGAAAAATTATTGGTCCAGTACACGAATAATCATTTACTGCTATCAAAACACTTCTGCAATGAAAGTTTTTTTGGTTTAACAGCATAGAAGTCATGTAAAAACTTCTCCCCATAGAGGTGTAGCGCTGTGGGACGCCGTTGACTCGGCTATAAAAAGGAGGTCCTTTATAATTGAGCTTATACTTGAATCGAGCAGCACTCATAGATATGTAAGAAGTTTGCCACTGTTCTTTAATGAAGTGCTCATAGGTAAATTTTTGCTCTACTCTCTTATATCTTTCTTTGGACTCCTATTTTATAGTGGGTAAATATGTCCGGTTTGGGTTGTATTTTGTGAGTGTGGTGCCTACCAAGACACTTGGCCCTTCAAGTAAATATAAGCTTCGTGCTATACTCTCAAATACTTTTTATATGAGGCCCATATAACCATAGTCGGTAAATAATTCCTGTTTCATTTGTACCGTATATTGTCGTTATTGGTTTATATATCCATTTGACGGGGAGGGCTTTTTGGGGATGGGATGGTACCTCAGACATTTCTCTCCAATATGGATATCAAATTCGTGCCCTACTCCCAAATACCTTCACTTGAGTGACTTTTAATGCCAGATTCGTAATCTACTCCCGAATACCTTTCATTTGAGCCCCATAGGACGACTTGCTGGATACTTGGACCTAATTTTTAGTACACGCAAAAAAATAAAATGTATGGAATTTCTTTAGAACAAACATATCTGTTTTATTGGGGAAGTACTATTTTTATAGTAACTGTGTAATTTTTTGAAGTTTTTTGCTTGTTAGGGCGAAGATCATAAAATTTTTCGATTTTTGTTTGTTTCTTTTTCGAGACGAGCTCAATGATCGGAGATGCAAATGGAAAAGGAAAACCAAAGATAGCAACACAAACCAACCACTATGGGACGCGTTTCGTCTTTGGTTTCAAACTCTTTCAAAGCATATTTGGAGTTATTTCGAAGTCTTTCAAAGCATATTTGGAGTTATTTCGATACACAAATATATTAAAAGCCTTCAATTACGGTTTTGTGTTATAATCTTCTGTATTCGTTATGCTATACATAAAACAAAAAAAAAAAACTTATGACAGTTGTTGTTTTCGCACATTTAAATATATTCTTTGGAATGAATATTACTTTTTCGAGTAACAAACAAGGTATGTGCCTTAGAAATTCATGTTTTGTTTTCTTAGCAGCCATTTGTGTGTTGCTTATTGGACATATCGAAACTTTAAAAATTGACGCTTTCCGAGCTTACAAAGTAGTAACATTACAAAATCAGAGTTGCACTAATCACTGATTTTGACAGATAGTGCACATGAATGTATGATGTAATGGCATAGACCCATTGGGGATGGAATAATCAATAACGGGTTGGTACTAAAACCAATAACGGCCTGGTGCTAAAACCAATAACAGATTGGTATTAAAACCAATACCAGTTCGGTAATAAGGCTAGTACCAAACGGTACTAATCATTTCATGTTTCTTCCATACCATTCGGTATTGTTTTTGTACCCTACGGTGTTGCTTTACTATCAATACCGTATGGTATTGAAATGAACGCACTCAGTTTCAACTTTTCTCTGGGTGTATAAACTGTATAACATAATTGCAATTTTATCACTTGAAAAAAAATTTTATAATTTTTGTATTTTTAACATTTAACAAACATCGGCAATGTTGTGTAAGTTTTATCACATAAGATTACCATATTGTTTTTAAAATTCTCTGAAAATTGTTGGCAACGTAACGACAATGTGGCAACATTTTCAGTGAGAAATATGCTGGGAAAAGAGAACATTGAGAGCGAAGCTGCCGAAATAGAATAGACTCTATTTCACCGTCATGACGCTGACTCTAGCCGCGGCGTTTTTTGCTTTCCCATATAAAATGCATGTAAAACAACTTGACGATGACTCTTTGATTGGGTTTAGACTCCAACGCGTTCTACAAACTTGGTCGGCCCATAAACCGCACCAAACCGTCATTTTTTCGGGATGCAATGATGACTCAAGGAGTACGTGTGGATTGCTGCCTGACCAACAACGCATATTTTGCTTATTGACGAAGCCATTCGGCCAGAAATGAGTCTCATCGCTAAATTGGACGTAGCGCTCTTATATAATATAATAATTTCTTTATTCACCAACATATTTCTTTACATTACAATAGATTGCTGATCTGTAATTACAGTTTGGTAAAAAAAGAAAGTAAGGTATTAATAGACAATGGCTCTGTTATAAGCCGTCTGTCATATATATAACTTTTCATGCCTTCTATACGGAGTTGTACTCATTTACTAGAAATTTCCTGTAGGATAAACAAGTTTTTAAGTATGAAATTAGCTGTCGCCAATTGTCAGGTTCACGGCCGTCTAAGATGTTGATCATGGTTTCCTCAGATAGCACAGCAGATTGGAATATTGTAATTCTAAATTCTCTCAAAACAGGACACTCTCCAAGAAAGTGCAGTAATGTTTCATCTCGATTAAGGTTGCACATAGAACATTTTCTTTCCTCGTTTTCTGCATTAAATCTGTTGGCATTCAGGTTGATCAATCCACATCTTGCCTTAAAGACCCAGGAAATTTGATCGCTAGAGTAAGAATCAGTAAAGTACATTTCTCCCATTCTATAATCTAAATGTTTGTATATTCTAGATTGGCTTTGATATTTTAACTTCAAGTTTTCATAAAAGATATAATGTCGTTCACTATTAACCAAGCATGTGCTGAATAAATTCCACTCATATTCATTCGTGGTATTTGGCCATTGTACGTTTAATCGTTGTGCAGTTCTTTTAATATCTGATACCCAAAATCCTTCTTCTTGCAGTAATAAATTAGTTAGCTTTCTTGGTAAACGAGTTTCTTGATATTTGTGCATTATTTGGTGTATGTATTGTAGATGTAGATTTAGTGTATATAAATGGCAACTTTCAACCGCGGTCTCGAGCATGAGTGCGTAGTTAGGAGCAAAACAGGGCACCTTCAGTATTTTCTTCAAAAAATAACGTTGTAGTTTATCAACCTCGTCAAAGTGAGCAAATCCCCATACTTGAGCAGAATATGTTTGTATTGCCCTGCAAACGGCCTGGTAGATTTTCCATTTCATGGGAATATTGACATCTTTTTTTCCCAGAAAGTTAGTCCATGTGGTATTTATTGCCATCTTTGACTGGTTTGTGCGATTTTCTACATGCTTTAAAAATGATAGCTTTGGTGTAAATGTGACGCCTAGATATTTATACTCGTTTACAATTCTAATCTCACTTCCATTATACATCCATTTCTCTCTTGCGCTAAGCCTTCCTCCCTTTCTGAATATGAGTATTTCAGACTTGCTCATATTGACTTGTAAGTTCCACATTCTGCAGTAGTTTTCGAGGTTTAAGATCATGGTTTGCAGTATATGTATATCATCTGCTAGGATAACAATGTCGTCTGCATATAGCAAAAGTCTTATGTTCAAATTTTTGATGTATATTCCACCTTCTAAGTGTTCATGTAGATCATTTATATATAGAGAGAATAGCATTGACGATAATAGGCATCCCTGTTTAACACCCGAATCAGTTCCAAAATATTCCGAAAGTTCCTCTCCTGTCCAAACCGCATATTCTGTGTTGTCATATATATTCTGAATCAGTTTTACGAACTTGTTTGATACACCAAGTTGAGCCAGTTTGTATAAAAGTGATTTTCTGTGAACATTATCAAAAGCCGCTTTGAAGTCCACAAAAAATGCGTATACTTTTTTATTTTCCTTGATTTTAAGGCTCACAATAGATGCTAGATTATAGATGTTATCAACAGTGGAATAACCTTTTCTGAATCCGGCCTGATATTCACATAACACCTGATGATGATTTACCCATTTACATAGTCTTTCGTTTAGGATACCCATCATTATTTTTGCCAAGCAGTTCATAAACGCAATTCCTCTGTAATTTGAAGGTTCTGACATATTTCCTTTTTTATGTATCGGGAATATTATAGTCTTATTAAATGCATTATCAATATCTCCAGTATTTAGAATTTTGTTGTATCTAACTACTAATTGCTTATGGAAATCTTCTGTTGCATATACAATGTGTTCATATGGGATTCGATCCTCTCCTGGCGCTTTATTCATCTTCAACTTTCTAAGAACACTTTTTAGCTCTACCAAACTGATTTCACTATCTAAAATCAGATCAGTGTTAAAATTTAGGGCGTAAGATATTTGCAATGCATTCTGTTGAGGGTTTAAAAGCTCTTGAAAGTGATTTTTGAAACATTCTGATGATATTGTTGGACTTATTTGAAATGTTTGGTTCCTTATCACTTTGACTGCTCTCCACCACTGCTTAGAGTCGCTTACATTGTTTATTGTATTCAATAAATATCTGTTATGGTTCTGTTTACTGATTAAGCATATATATCTGTATTTTTTGGCAGATTCTAAATATTGTGTTTTGGACTCAAGTGAGTTGTCTTTTTTGTAAGTTTTTAACAGAGAGAACATACTATTTCTTGCATTGTGACATTTAAAGTCATACCAAGGTTGTTTTGGTGTAAATCCTCTTTGGTGTACCTCAAGTTTTACTGACGCTTTTATTGTGTTTCCAAGATCGGCCAATGTAAGGTCATTTGATCTGCTTATAAACTTATTTAGATTTTCTTGGAGATCTACATGGTACCTGCTGATTTTATTTTTATTCCATAAAAGTTTAGGAAGTAAATTAAGGCCTTTGTTAGTAGTGTTTTCTGTAGGTAACTTGAGTTGAATTTTTATTGGCAAGTGGTCTGACCACGTTTTATTTTCTACTACAAATTCCTCTACCAGATTTAGTATTTCTTGTGATACTGCGCAAATATCATTTACGGATGCGCCAGTTCCACTTATAAAGGTAAGATTTCCTTCCTCGTCTCCGCGTGTTCTACCATTTAGAATGAGCATATTATTATTTGTACATAGTTCTACAAGTAGATTTCCCTTTCTATTAACTTGTTTATCTCGAGATTTTCGTGTGTTCATTCCAGCTGAGAATAATTCCCTGTATACTTCGTTTACTTCTTGTGATATTTCTCCTATCCTTGAGTTAAGGTCCCCAATTAAAATTGGATTAAATACATCTTTTTCTTCGAAAAGTTTACGGATTTTATTATAGTCATATGACCATTGTGCGGGTCTCCAATATTGAGGTATGATTGTAAATATTGGTCCCTGTTGGGAATAAAACAGATAGCAGTTTATATTTTCATGTTTTATTACTCGATGGTTTATACCCATTCTTGAAACAGTGTTATTTACTGCAAATATGATACCACCAATTCCACGACCGTGCGTGTGTACTTTTATTGCCGGAACATTATACAATTCAAATCCAGGGAAATATTTCTTAACGTTTTCAAATTTATTTTCAAGTAGATGTGTTTCTGTTAATACAAGTATATCATTTTTATTTAAGAAATTGAAGAATGATGGATATAAATATTTGTTTTCCATTCCATTAACGCTCTTAACGTTGAGGCCACTGGCTCCGAATGTGGGTAGTAAATTTGAATAATTTCGACTCGTTGTTGGCTCATATATCTTTCCATCATGAAATGGCAAAACTTACTAAAGAGAAATCTCAGAAGATACAAAAAATATAGCGTCGTTTGCTATCCTTGTTGATCTACTTTTGTAGCTTCGGGGTCAGCGAAGCTACAAAAGTAGAGTACAAAAGTAGCTGTAAACAAAACTTCTTGGGCTTGCATTTTTTTTTTAATTTTGCGTAATTGAGCCTTCTTTTACCACAGATGAAGTTCGTAAAGGTTTTACATAAAAGTAACAAATTCACTACTAGTCTCCAATAGTGGAGGGAAAGTTACACAGTTACTATAAAAGTAATTCTTCCGCAATAAAAAAATGTTTGTCGAAAAGACATTCCAAACTTTTTATTTTTTCCGTGCACGCGTTCAGCGTCATAGGCGGACATGGGCCATGCCATGGTCTCCAGGAAAGAATTAAAGCTTAGCAATAATCCAACAGCCTGCATAAAGACATTTTCATACTACTACACACAAAAAATAAAATTTTTGAGACATTTTACGAGAAACAAAATTCTTTAATTACGAATATTTTGTTATGTTGTAACTATGTAACGTTTCGCTTCAACACAACAAACGTTAGGCATTAACTTAGTATTATCGAATGTTACTAACTTTGTTTATTGTAAATCCTTAAGGGTCTTACGGGCCTACCGTAAAAGTACATTTATTTTGTTGTAAAACCAAAAACTCTTTAGTGGAAAAAGTGCTTCAATAGCCGCAAACGATTATTCGTTTACCGGACCAATAATTTTTCTATTGCGTCTCTCCTATTAGAATGAGAGCGAGAGAGGGTGAGTACTAAAGCGTATAGACCAGTGATGGATAAAAAGTTATGGGCGTATGGTAAACCCGGAAATGGACAATTTTTAAAGTTTCGCCATACGTACGTTGAATGATAAAATCATAAGAGCAAAATGGAAGGCTTTTTGTATAATTGTGTATCATAATAACCAAATATATTCTGGAAGTGTTTGAATTACTACCTTAGATCTGGGGCCGCATTGCCGCATGCGTGGTCGAGTGCACTTTTGTACCGAATGAAATTTCATTTCGCATTTAATGGATGGATACTTGTATATACATTTGTATGACAAAATGTTTATAAATAATGATCGATTTAAACAATCGCGTTCCTAAATTTCAAAAATTCCCATTCAATAAAGAGATACATAATAGAGAGAGATTTCGAACGATTTTACTTGTTCACGTATGCGGTAATTCGACCCCTGCTTATAATTGGTAAACATTTGAGTTAGAATTGTGTTACAACATTAAATTGAACTTGGAACCCTATATACATAAGTAGTTGAAACCCAGAATAACATTTTATATAGCAAGAATGGAAGGTATTGTCAGTTCCAAAAAAAACTTTATATTAGCCAAAAATTCTTGTAAGAATTTTTTGCAAAAAATTTACTTTAATCGTCATCAAAATCTTACGTTTTTCAGAAAAGAACTTTAATTGGGAAATTTTTTGTTATGTGAAACGAATTATTTTTTTGCGTGTATGTCGTGATTGTTTGTTATGGCTTTTACTTAATCACTCTCAAACGTTTCCTTGTTTCCCATCATTTTACAAATATAACAAAATCCAAATCATCTCTTTTTTAAAACTCTGCTCCTTATTTAACTTGAAAAAGAAAATCGACTTAATGAAGATTACCTACAAGGAAGCATTATCCACACATCATCATTGCTAGACAATTGAGTGATTAGTTTCATGTTCGCACACACATTTAACCAAACCTAAGCGTAAACTTCATACCTGGGATTGTAAGGTCAATAAAATTGTTGTGTCTGCACGCTAAATATTATAAAAACTTAAAACGTGAGTTGAAAGAGAGTTGAAGTGAGGGCTATTCATATATCTTCCCCAGAAGCAATGGTCTTGTAAGTCGAAAATTCGGGCAAAAGCTGCGGACAAAATTGCAGCTTCAAGCACAGGCATTTCACTATTTATTGTAGTACAATAAAAAACATGTATAGCTGCAGCTGGTCCGGAGTGGGTATCAACACTCCGGACCAGCTGCAGCTATACACCATAGGATCGGGGAATACTAATGTAACTATTCAGTATGTAACTCAACTTGAAATTCTTAGCGATTTAGACATACCTATCCTTCTGTCTGTTTGAAATTGGGCTTTTCTTAGGATTCGGGTATACGTAAAAAGCAGGTTCATTAACTGGAATTGAGGGTACTTATTAAGTAAAAAATTTTTTGTTCCACTATTGGAGTTTCAGTTTTCAATCTGACTTGAGCAATTTCGCAATTCCAGCAATGGAGAAGTATTTTACTTATGCCTTCACAATTTCTTGCTTGTATTTGGCATATGACGGACATCGTTAGGCCGTTTAACGTGAAAATGGCTTTGGGCAAAGACCAAATGCCTTGATTAAAGAAACAGAAAAGCGTTATCAAAAGGAACATTCTTCAATATTTATATTTAAAAACCAGTAAGGAAGGGCAAAAGTCGGGCGGGTGCCGATTGTATTATACCCTACACCTACCCTATAAGTACAATGTGGGAGCTAAAGCCAATTCTGAACCAATTTTGATGGATCTCGGCGGATGTTTTCAGATGGGTTATAAAACAGCCCGTTTCAAATTTAGAGCAAATAGGTTCAATCTGTAATAACTACGGTTATTGCAAATTACCCAAAATCTGATGAACGTATATATGGGAGCTATATTAAAACCTGAACCGATTTCGAGCAACCTTCTCAGAAATTGTGGTAGTCGTTGAGGAAAGCATTGCGCAAAATTTTGGGAAGATTGATCAATAAATGCGCTTGCAGTGGTATTTGAAGTGAAATCGGGCTATATACATATTTGACAGGTACATCTGAATCTGAGCCGATTTCTATGAAATTCATCAATAATATCAAGAGTCAAAAGAAAATCCTTGCTACCAAATTTCTAGAGAACCGGTTAACAAAACTTTATTGCAATATTTCCCAAAATATATATGGGAGCTAATCTGATCCGATTTGGAGCAAACTTCTCAGATATTGTGGTAGTTGATGAGGAAAGAGTTGTACAAAGTTTTTACAAGATTGGTCATAAATGCGCTTGCAGTGGCTCTAGAAGTGAAAAATCGGGCTATATACATATATGACAGCTATATCTAAATTTGAGCCGATTTCTATGAAATTCACCACTAATATCGAAAGTCAACAAAATTCTTCCTGCCAAATTTCGAGAGAATCGGTTAACAAACGACCATTTTATTGTATTATTACTGCAAATCGGAAGAATATATATATGGGAGCTATATCCAAATCTGAACCGATTTTTTCCAATTTCAATAGGCTTCGTTTCTAGGCCGAAAAACATGTCTGTACCAAATTTGGAGAAGATCGGATAAAAATTGCGAACTGTAGTTTGTACACAAATTAACATGGACAGACGGAAATAGCTAAATCGAATCAGAAAGTGATTCTGAGTCGATCGGTATACTTATCAATGGGTCTATCTCTCTTCCTTCTGGGTGTTACAAACAAATGCACTAAGCTATAATACCCTGTACCACAGTAGTGGTGTAGGGTATAATTAAAGGTGGGGTGCTAAGTTCAAACTTGGATTTTTGTATTGTAGTGTAAAGAAGTCTTCGCTACATTATAAAGCTCGATTTTTTATAAACCGTGCAATTTATAATATATTCCAGATTTTTTTACAAAAATTTGTGGTAAGTTATTAAAAAAGAATAATTTGTAGCAAAGTACCTAACTTTTTCATTCAATATAACATAAATATATAGAAAAAGTTATGTTGATACGTGATCGCGAAAATGCGATGAAATTGAGTTCCAAATATCAGATTCTGGGTTCAGAAAAATGATTGCTTTGTATAAAAAAAAGGAAGCCAAATAAAAGTTTTAAAAAATTATGTGGCATTTTGAGGGTGATCATATTGCAGTTCTAGCAAAGAGAAATTATTTTACGACAGCCAGAGCCAATAGAAAAAAAATGGAATCCAGATCAAATCTTCAAACATTAAGAGAAGTCACAAATAACAAAGGAGGTGCAACTTCACACTAAATTTTAAAGTTATTTAATTTTTTATAATATTTATTAAAGAGGTGTTACTCTATTTTGTCACTTGAAATTCGTTATGTGCCATATAGTTTGTAATTAAAATAGAAAATATAAAGTAAGAATTTAGTTATAAAGTAAGTTCATTAGCGTACTAAGAAGGCTCACAGATGTTGGGCACTATGTAGACGGGCCGTAGGCTCGAATTGGGGCCTGAATCCTAGGATAGTCCACTGGCTCTAAAGGAGCGTGATAAGACCAATACTTACTTAAGCCTCAGTAGTTTGGTGGACTGCTATAGAGAAAAAGTGCAACATAAGGACCATACAACAGGTTCAGAGAACATGTTGTCTTGGCATAGGCGGAACGATGAGGACCACGCCCACTAAGGCACTGGAGATTATTCTAGATATCCGACCCATTGACATACAGATTAAGTGTGAGGCAGCCACTACGACTATGAGACTTTAGGCGATGGGAGAATGGATTGAGGATGGGAGTAGCTCATACCCTCGTTATAATCGAGGCGACGATAGGAAACCTGGAAGGAAGTGGAGAGGTTTCCGATCGGATAGCTGAGATGAACTTTGAAGTGGAGTGCGAGACACTGCTGCTATCGGCACAGTCTTGGATTGACGGAACCCTAGTATGCCATCTCGAAGATCATGTCACTCGGATGCATCAAAGCTAAAGGACAGAGTGGGCCTGGGGGTCTACATTGAGAACCCAAAGACTGAGATCTGTTTTAGACTGCCTGACCTTAATACGGTCCTGCAGGGGGAGATCCGGGCGATCACGGAATGCTTGAAGTGGTGTGGTGCTAACGCGAGGACGTCGAGTCTGAACATGTTACCGACAGCAAAATTTCCATTAGGACAATAACAACCGGGGCGGTAAGGTCACTAACAGTCTTGCAATGTAAGAAGTAGATTAACGCCTTCTCTGAGGATGGCAAAATCCGCATCGTTTGGGTGCCGGGCCATAACGGAGTAAGGGGAAATGAAAGGGCAGACGATTTGGCGGTGAAGGCCAGAGGACTGCCGTCAATAAACTTGGTTAACCCGAAGCCTTTCGGGTCGACGCAGTCCGAGTTAAGGGAGTGGGCGACGAATGCGCATGCAACATTGTGGAACAGCGAAACGGTCGGTAGGACGGCGAAAATCCTATGGTGGATCCAGATCGTGAGAAGACGAGGCTATTACTGAAAGGAAGCAAGAAGCAGGTCAGTGTAGCTATTGGTATCATAACGGGACACATAGGACTACGAGCTCACTTAGGGCATGCTGGGAAGATGATGAGACGTTGGAGCATTTCCTTTGTCATTGCCCGGCTTTCGCGTCCAACAGATATCGGTACTTAGGTGCAGACACAATATCAGACATGAACCAACTTAGGGGAGTGGCATTGAAAACAATTAAGGATTTTGTAAGTAGCACGAAACTCCTAACTTAAAATTTTCTTTTTAGAGGTTACTTTATAGTTTTTAGAGCGCACAAGCGCACAACAAGCCGATTACTGGCTTAGATGTATGTCCATAGTGGCATGGGGCGGATTAATATCTGCACCCTCTTTTTAACCTAACCTAAGTTCATTATTAGATAAAATATTAACCGAATTAAAAATAAAACTATAATTTATAACGTTTGAAAACGACAAATACATGTTTCAATCAAAAAATTCAAAATATTTAAGACCGCACTTAATTTGTCCGACAGTGTATATTTGGCTCATTCGCACTTCTTCTCATTTCATATGTGTGAAAGAGGACACAACAGAACGCAGAAATAGATACTCACAATTTTGTATTATTAATAACAATTTAATTCGTATAATTAAAAATATGTTTAACGTATGCCTTCTTTGGTAATCGTACAAAATACAAATATCGGATTTCAAAGAAGAATTCGTTTCAAAAAGTAAACTTTTTTTGTAAAAAACGGAGATTTCAGTTGGTAATTTAAACCATTTTAAAATTCATTTGGATATATTTTGATGTTATGATATATAATTATCTTAAAAGCCGGCCATTTCCGCACAACTCCATTACGGTTTTGTATTATGATCTGCTGTATTCGTTACGCTACAAAAAAAATAAACCAAAATTGGCTTATGGGAGTTGTTGTTTTCGCACATTAAAGTACCTACTTAAGGGTGGACATTTCTTTATGGCGTAAAGATTACCAAACAATATATGTGCTTATACATTCATGTACCCGACAACCATTTGTCCGTTGCTCTAATGATTTTTGTTTGTCATTGAACATACCAGAATTTTTGTACCTTGGGCAAACTTAAAAAATTGCCACTAACCGCACTCCCCAACATGCTTTATGCTTTTTGCTCAGTCAAAACAAAAAAAGGAAAAAATGTTGTGTGTGGGAAAGTACATATGCCAGTGACGAACACACAATTACAATTATGTGCAAGCCCATGAGCTTGAGTTAAATTAAATTATAAATTAATGTGCATTAGTGTGAGTATTTTTATACATCACTGTTCTATATTTTTCTCTCCTACGAGAGACACAAGAGCATAATTATTTGTCAGGTAAACGAATGTTTGCGGCTATCGAAACACTTTTGCCAATAAAGAGTTTTTGGTTTTACAACAAAAGAAAGGCCCTTTTACCGCAGGCGAAGCAGCTAAAGGCTTTACAATAATTAAAGTTAGTTACGTCCAATTATGATACATTTATTACTAAAGTTTGTTGTGTTGAAGCAAAACACAGTTACAATAAAAGAAAAATGTCCCACACGTTTAAAATTAAGGAGCAGGGGCTTTTTATCTCCACTCCTGCTGATGAATACTATAAATAGCCTACTACGAATTCTAATTGAAAAGGGATGCTACACAAACGCCTAAATGCCGAAAGTGCTATGAAAAACATGCAGCTGGGAAAGACCTATGGGTTTAAAAGTTTACCGGGAAGCCAAATCGAGGCCATACTTTTCTTCAACAAAATCAAATACACCAAAGTCTAATACACAGATATGGACACTATGTAGGCGGGCCGCAGACTCGAAGTGGAGCCTGATACCAACAATAGTTCACTGGCTCTGTAGGAGCTTACGTCTTGGCACACAGAAAAAATTAAAAACTTGGTTCAATTAAGAAATTTGTACATTCAATTAAAAAATTAGCTGAAATCGGTCCTATAACGGAATTTGTGTTATTGATAAACAATTGTGCACTTATAATTTATAATAAGCTCAAAAATCCAAATAAAGTGGTTATTAAATCCATTGTACGTTTAAGTACCGTAATGAACGAATTTGAAATAAATTTGCTGGTCGAAATAAACTATATTCTGTTAAGGAAATACACTTCTAGTAGCCCAATATATTTACGGTGAAAGGTGCAACTTTATCCTAATTCGAGAACTTTAGCTCAATCCGTACAGAAAGTACCATTTTACACATTGTAGCACTTAAATGCACGATTTTCGAAAAAGTCGCAGAATGTATAGAGTCAAGGGAGCTGTAGCTCAATCTGTAAAGAGTGCGCCATTTTCTACGTTTTAGTACATATTGTGGATGTACGAATTTCAAAAAATTTGTCTTGTCGCCCGGTTTATACTCTCAATGTGTACTTGTATTTAAAATTCCAGACATTCAGCTCAATCCGTAAAGAAAGTACCATTTTGTATGTTTTAGTACTTAGGTTAGGTTCAAGTGGCTGTCTGCCATCAGACTCACTTAGGCGTTTTCGTCCATTGTGATATCACAGGAACATTAGAAGGAAGATGCCTTCTAGTTCCTACCGTTGAACCATCCAGATCCCTTTAAAATGTCCAATAACTTGCGAATGTTCACATCCGCTAAATCAGACAGGTTCTCAAAGAAATTAGAACCTATAGTGGAACTCCTTCTGACTGCTAGTACGGGACACAAACACAAAAGGTGTTCTATAGTCTCAAATTCTTCGATGTCGTCACAACTTCCGCAAAAGTCGTCGCTGGCCACCTTCAGTCTGTCAGCATTTTTTCCGATTAGACAGTGACCTGTCATGACGAACACAATGACTGAGACGTCTGTTCTTGCTAGTGACAATAAAGCGGCAGATCTCTTTAAGTCTAGATTAGGCCATATAGTTTCACAGAATGTTCACAGCCCCCACTTTGTGACCATCTATCATTCGTTGTCCTTCGGGCCTGGTCCTGAAAACTTAGCTTACATGTCGGTAGAGGCATACCCAGAGATTCCAGTATCCCTGGAATGTGTAGGGTAGTTCCTAGACTCGCAAGCTCGTCCGCTTTACAATTCCCTGGGATATCTCTGTGGTCCGGCACCCAGAACAGGTGCATTTTGGACTGCGACAGTCGAGAGCGGTTTTTGTGTTCAGAAATACGTTTTCCAGGGACTTAATGGCTGCCTGGTTGTCTAAGAAGACATTATATATTAGCCATTCCACCACTTCCTTAATTGCAAGGATCTCCGCTTGATACACACTGCAGTGATCGATCGATATGACCTTTTCGATATGACCAGTCCTAGATCTTGAGAGTACACCCCAAAGTCCACCTAGTTGTTTAGTTTGGAACCATCCGTATCAGGCATCAATACTGCCTGGATATTGTATCAAGGATAACACAGTATCCGTAGCCTCTACATGACCAATGAGAAAGCTCCCTTAATCTCACGACAGTGGTCGTTGCAATTTATCTAGCCACAATGTCCAGAGGCATAAGATGTAGCATTAAATTCAGTGCATCAGATGGTGTCGTTCTCAGCGCGGCTGTGATGCACAAAAAAGCCATCCTTTGGATCCCCCATTTTTTGCCAATGGCTCTCTTGTAGCTGCATAGGGCAAGTGTTGCCTTTCTTGCCCTTTCCAGAATGTTGGATTTGAAGTTTAATTTCCAGTCCAGCAAAACACCCAGGTATTTTGCGCTTTCTGTAAATGGAACATTTTTCTTCTCCCAAGGTTCCATTGTAGGCGGATTTATACCTAGACCCCTTTCGGTAGCCCACTTTGCTGTTGCACGGAGAGCTTCCTGAAGTATATCTCTTAGAGTGATGGGAAACTTTCCCCTAACGGCAATAGCCACGTCATCAGCATACGCGACCACGTTTACACCTTTTTCTTCCAGAGACAATAATATATTGTTAATGGCTATATTCCAAAGTAGAGGAGACAGTGCACGTTCCTGAGGGGTTCCTCTGCTGACCCACCTTTTTAGTTCCACAGATCCCAAGCCTGCCGTAATGCATCTTCTAGGAAGTAAATTATTAAAAAAAAAATTTCTTACGGTAGAGTTGATGTCTAGAAACTCCAACTCCTTCATGATTGACGTCGGTTTTACATTATTGAAAGCACCTTCAATGTCAAGAAATGCTATTGCATTTCTTGTATATTCCTTGACAGCGAGAGAACACTCTATGTAGCCGAATAGGTCGTGAAGGGCTGTTTCAGTGGATTTGCCTTTACTATATGTAAGCTGCTGCAGGGACAGGCAATCTCCAGAAATCTTTGGAATCTGATATGTTTCTATCAACCTCTCAAGAGTCTTCAGCATAAAGGATGACAAACTAAAAGAACGAAAATGTTTCGCCTTCATGTGGTAGGGTTTTCCTGTTTTCGGAATGAAAATTACTTCGCGTCTATCCATCCCACTGGTATATATGACGTCACCAGGGCTTGGCGACTTAAAGGAGTCGAAACTTCTTATCGCCCAAACGATTTTCGGCTCATATACAATTTCCCTAGTAATCTCCGACGAATGCATACCAGTGACCTCTTCTGGCGCCACGTTGTCCGTTAAAGAATTTCTCGGGAAATGTTTATCAACGAGTAGTTCTAGTGTTGCCTCACTAGACATTGTCCTTAGCCTAGAGGCCTCAGATATATCCTCCAAGGAGCTACAGAATTGCACCCAATATTTGTTCTGAGCCTTTGACCATTATGTCTATATCCTCCGTAGTTTCCACTTTCATTTCTAGTCTAGAAGGAATAGATGTGCAGAATTTGTGCCGAAATGTATCCCAATCCGCCTTTCTACTGTTTAGCCAAGGGACCACTACTTCAGTATTTTCTTCAAGGTTGATACCAATATAACGATGATCAGAGAAACTGTAGTCATCCAACACTTCCCAGTCACATATTCTTGCACTAATGTCCTCCGATACAAAGGTAATAGTATCGGAGGATAGTACTTCCTGACTGTTCCTGGTAATAAAGGTCGGTATATCCCCAATATAATATTTTCGATAAGCTGCTCACCCCTTTCGTTGACATCCGAACTTCCCCATATCTGGTAATGTGCATTAGCATCACTTCCTAAAATAAGGCTTTTCTTCCCTACAGAAGCAGCTTCAACCAGCGACTTAAGGTTTGAAGGCGGCATCTCTAAATCGTGTGCCATATATAGGGAAGCCAGCCAGTAATGAGACTTGTTTATTTCAAGGCTGGCTACTACTAAATCTTCAGTGCTTAGCGACGGAGGAAGAAAAACATTTAGACTACCCTTTGCAAGAATACAGGCCCTGTTTCTCCCGTTCCCCGCACCCTTGAGAAGTTTAAATCACGGAATTCTTAGTTCCTGGTTAAGAACCAAGTCAATCCCCCTGCCATCAGGAGGCAGGGAAATTTATCTGTAGAAACCGGACCATAGTCAGGATTCAGAACTTTCACTACGGTTGTGTTTGTCTCGTCTTCTGACTCCACCAGGAGTTCATCACCACAAGATTCGTTAGAACTTGTCATGATGAGCTTCCGTACGCATCCAGGGGCAGGTGAGAAAGCTGTGGAACCACTCTTCTTCAGGACACTGGGCATTTGCGGTGTGGGCGATTTCTCCTTAGATGCTGCATTAACTGCTTCTGTCGAAGTACTTTATGAGTTCCGTGCTTCCCCGCTGGCGCACATCTTGAGCCTAGTCCAACTTTGTGACCTATCCACACAGGGCTTGTTGGGTCCCGTTTCGATGCCATCCCCTCCTGTCTCGATTGTGGCAGGGGGATTTTCTGTCTCGTGCAATCCGCCAGACTTGAGCGATGTGGTCTGGTTAGCCAAAACGAACTTTATTTTTCTACGAGAAACACGGCCTTATAATTTTTGTCATATAAAATTTGATTGTAATAAAAATTGCACGAACTGTATGAGCTGTATAACGACGTTAACATAGTAAAACGTATCAAAATACATCGGTTGCGTTGGCTGGAATGTTGTCAGAATGAATGAAGAAGCTCCAGCGAAGAAGTGCTTTGAAGGCGATCGCGATGGTACACGTAAACCGGGACGGCCAAGATCTCAATGGAAGGATCAAGTAGTGAGAGACACCTCGAAACTTGGTGTCAGAGATTGTAGAAGAAGCGAAGAAGATCGACGAGCTTGGATCGTTATTCTACGTTCGGCTAATGGGACAAATATTCTGTCATAGCCAATTAATATACATAAAGTAAAAGTTGCACTTCACATTCCATCTGCACTTAAAATAAAATATTTATAATATTTATTTATTTTAAAGATAGGTTATTATTCGTATCCTTTGAAGCGTTTTTACAATTATTCTAGCGATTTTGGATATTTATCTGCCGCCAAAAGCCATGGTTACTTTTGACATGCATGCGTGGCAAGCATGACATAATTACCGTAAACAGCTGAGTACAATTTTTTCCTATCTGTCAACGAGTTTTGGTTGTGTGTGTGTGTATTATACAATAGTTAAGAACCATAACACACACAAACAACGAAAAATGGCGCGAACTAGTAACATATACAAAATCAAAGTTGTACTAACTACTGATTTTGACAGATAGTGCACTCAATATTTTGTTGTTGGACAACTGTCATTACCCGTTAATGAATATCTCTTGGTACGGATTTCGTCCACATGATTGACTAAGAGCAAAAAGCTTTGTTATTTGAACCGCCAAATAACAGGGAAATTCCGTAAGAGTATTTACAACATAACCTCGAATGTGTAGATGATGAAGATCCAGACCCACTGATACCTTTTCATTCAAGGTACAGAGCATCATGTCCAGTTACAAGCTAGTGTTGCTAATTGCTCAATCGACAAAAACCGTGATGAATGGCATCTGTATCTGAAGGCCAAAAAAATACCTCGTATGGAATTTCGAAAAGAGTTGGAACGCAATCTTTGAATGAAAATACACTGAATTGGACTTTTTGATGTGAAATCGTTTAAAACAATAATTGCTTTCTTCTTGATTCATCCCTTGTCTCTACTAACACATTTACTTTGAACTTTAAAATAATTTCCCGTAATTTTTAAAATAAATAGTGAACAAAACAAAAAAAAAAAAAACATATATATTTTTGGACAAAAAAAGTGGAAAAATATGAGAAATAGAACATTTTTATGATTGTGTGCTATGAACAACTGAAAATGATAATTTTTATTTATTTCATTTATTTGCCCAATTTTGTAGTTTTAAAACACACGGTCCATTTATGAAATTTCAATAGAACTACACGTTCATATTACACTACACTCAAAAAATGTGAACTCCAAATGAATGAAAATTAAACTATATGGGAGAAAGATTAACCATCATTTTTTTGTCCCGTTTGGTATACACAATTCCTTATGTAATAAAATCAAGTAGAATTTTTGAAAAAGTTCAAATATCTGAACTTAGCGTGTTTTTGAACATAATTATAAGAAAAATTCTTATGCGTTTTAATATCAATTCCATAGAAATGATAACACTTAAATTATTAAAAAAAAAAAAAAAATGTTAAAATAGTGATATATTTCTCTTTTTCCCGTATAATATAAATTAATTTCAACGTATGAGGTATAAAGAGAACAAATAAATGTTAGATTTTTTTTTGCATTCGGTAGTAGAAATAACTAGTTCCCAGGGATATTTTATCCAAAGCTTTTATATTGTGTAATAAATTATAGTTTAATAGTACTATTAATTAAGAAATTTATCATTTTATTCGGATTAAACTATTTTACATGTATTAAATTTGCGCTTAATCAATGAGAAAAAATTTAAACAATGGTCATTAATTTGTAATTTTAGTCAAAAAAAAAAAATCAAATTAGATCGCTGTATAACACTTGTATTTCACTTTCAAGTTGCAATTATAAATAAATTTTCTCAAACAATTATTTACTTTAAAGATGAGTTAATAAACGTACAAATGTCGCCAGCATTAGGGGAGGATAACCACGGCTGAAAATTTATTTTGATGTTCTCGCCAGGATTTATTTAGATAATTATAAAATTATTTAAATAGGACTTACCTAAAGTGGATAGTTCTCTACTGCAAAAAGCCATGGTTGCTTGTAGTTAAAACAAGTAAGAGAGTGCTAAGTTCGGCCGGGCCGAATCCTTTATACCCTTCATCATGGATCGAATTTGTCGAGTTCTTTGCGCGGTATCTCTTTTTAGGCAAACAAAGAATAATGAATATGAGCTGTTTTGCAATTGGAGCTATATCAAGTTATAGTTCGGACCATAAATGAATTGAATGGTGAACATTGTAGAAATCATTGTGTAACATTTCAGTTCATTCGGTTAAGAATTGCGCCTTGTAGGGGCTCAAGAAGCAAAATCGGGAGATCGGTTTATATAGGAGCTGTAGATCGATTCGTATGATATTGCACACGTATGTTGAAGGTCACGGGAGAAGCCGTTGTACAATAGTTCTGCCATATCAGATGAGATTTGGGCCCTCTAGAGGTTCAAAAAGTCAAGATCCCAGATCGGTTTATATGGCAGCTATATCAGGTTATCTACAGATTTACGCCATACTTAGCACAATTATTGGAAGTCATTACGAAACACCGCATGCAAAATTTCAGCCAAATCCGGTGAGAATTACGTCCTTCAGCGGCTCAAGAAGTCAAGATCCAAGATCGGTTTATATGACAGCTATACCAGGTTATGAACCGATTTGAATCATACTTAGCACAATTGTTGGAAGCGATACCAAAACACCACGTACAAAAATTTCAGCCAAATCGAATGAGAATCAAGAAGTCGAAATCCCAGATCGGTTTATATGACAGCTATATCAGGTTATGTACAGATTTGCGCCATAATTAGCATAGTTATTAAAAGCTATAATAATACACCTCATGCAAACATCAGCCAAATCGGATGAAAATTGCGCTCTCCAGCGGCTCAAGAAGTCAAGATCCCAGATCGGTTTATATAGCAGCTATATCAGGTTATGAACCGATTTTGACAATACTTTCCACAGTTGTTGGAAGTGATACCAAAACACCACGTGCCGAATTTCAGTCAAGTCGGATAGGAATTGCGCCCTCTAGAGGCTCAAGAAGTCAAGACCCAAGACCGGTTTATATGGCAGCTATATCAAAACATAGACTGATTTGGCCCATTTATAATCCCGTCCGACCTACACTAATTAGAAGTATTTGTGTAAAATTTCAAGCGGTTAGCTTTACTCCTTCAAAAGTTAGCGTGCCTTCGACAGGCAGACGGACGGACGGACATGGCTAGATCGACTTAAAATGACATGACGATCAAGAATATATATATTGGGTTGCCTAAAAAGTAATTGCGGATTTTTTAAAAGAAAGTAAATGCATTTTTAATAAAACTTAGAATGAAATTTAATCAAATATACTTTTTTTACACTTTTTTTTTCTAAAGCAAGCTAAAAGTAACAGCTGATAACTAACAGAAGAAAGAATGCAATTACAGAGTCACAAGCTGTGAAAAAATTTGTCAACGCCGACTATATGAAAAATCCGCAATTACCTTTTGGGCAACCCAATATTTAATGGGGTCTTAGACGCATATTTTGAGGTATTGCAAACAGAATGACGAAATTGGTATACCCCCATCCTATGGTGGAGGGTATAACAATATTTACCGCAGTTTTGATTTAAAATATAAAATAATAAAAACAATTTAAATAAAATTTACCTGAAATAATGCTTCCTGCTTTTGGGTGGACCAAAAGTCTTGAAAAGGGTTGGATGTTTTTTTGATTAAAGGTGTTATGAAAAAAATTTTTATGCTCCAGTCCAATCTGTAAATTTGTGCGAAAATTTTCGAATTATTCTACAACAATTTATTTCTTTTTCCTTCTACATCCTTAATTGATTATATAGTCACACATTTCACAAAAGGGTAGTTTATTGTATTATTTTTTTTGTGTTCATCTGAAATCTAGCCACATATTTTTCCGTTGCCCATTCCTTTATGTAACAAAGCAAACTGTCTGCCAGTGAACAAACAGCCATTGATCGACACGTCACTATAGACGCACGCTTGTCCAACAACAAAACCACACAAAACACAACAAGCTCACGCACACTCATACTCACTCTCATACAAGGACACACATTTGCTCGAAATGTAAAATTAAGGAAAAACTACGAACCACACACACACATACAAATTCAAAGAAATATACAAATTTATCAACCATTTTCTGAGGAAATTGTCATCTACTTTGCTGAAATCCATTTGCCACCATTTATGGAAAATATGAATTTCATCATAAGCATAAGCAAATGAATTTGGGTTTTAATGTGTGTAAGAAATTCCCAAAAAAATTATTTTGTTTCGTCAATGAAAATTTATGAAAAAAGTTGTAACAAAACATGCTGATTGTTTTGTAAAGGCATATATCTTCTACAAGATGTTAATGAAACTGTCTTAAAAGTAAATTTCCATATTTAAAGGATCATGCATTAAACTTGCTCTTACAACGTCGTGAACTTCATACTGACATGTCCCGAAAATTAACGGTAATAAGCTTCAGTAAAAATTTGCTACAAAATTTTTTTTCCATACAAAATTTTTTTTGTATGTCACAGATAACAATTTAGGATGTAATTTTACCTTCGGGGAATATTTTTGAAAATGACTTAAATTTTTTTGTAAGGAAAAATTTTTAGGAAATGTACATACCCACTTTAAGCGTATTAATTTATTGAAATTTCCTTGACAATGGGATATGTTCCCATAGTTTAGATAATTTTCTTACGAAAATAAAAGATTCTCATAAAGCGTGAATTTATACCAACTTTGGGACATACTACGATACTCTTTTTTTCAGTCTAACAAAACATGCTGATTTTTTTAAAGGAGTATGTATATCTACTACAAGATTTTAATGAAAATGTCTTAAAAGTGCATTTAAATATGTAAAGGATCATGTATATCACATATCTCATTCCCCTCAAACTAAAAAATTGTATATTAAACCTGCTCTTATCATGTGGTAGACTTCATACTGCCATGTTCCTAAAATAAATTTTCAAGAGAAAATTGCAATTGACCGGTCCCGAACGTGAAATAAAATGTTTACCCAATTCACCTCTCAAAAAATCCATTGTTACGCGTGCTGTGTGGCATGTGGCATCGTCTTGTTGAAACCACAAGTCATGCAAGTCAAGCTCTTGCATCTTGGGCAAAAAAAAATTGGATATCATCTTACAATAGCGCTCACCATTCACACTTACGTTACGATTCGCCTCATCTTTGAAGAAGTACGATCCAATGATGCCACCAGCCCATAAACCACACCAAACTGTGATTTTTTCTGGATGCATTGGCAGCTCTTGCAATGCTTCTGGCAGATCTTCAGTCTTAATTCGGCAATTATTTACGTACGCATTGAGCCCGAAATGAGCTTCGTCCATAAAATAGAAGCGCGAATAAAATTCAATAATTTGCCAGCGTTGTTTGTTTGTAAGACGATTCATGGTTAAATTATAGACCAAACTGAAGATGTTTGACAGTGAAACAAAACCTGCGTGAGCTGTTTAAACCAGTGTTGCCAAAAAGATAATAGCTAAAAAATCACCCTTCATAAGATTTTTGTCTTATTGTGCAGACTTGCAATAGATATACCAACAACAATAAACTTTCATACCAGAAGAGAAAATGTAAATAAAATTTTTATACCAACTTTGTGTACAAAATACTACAAAATATGATCCCTTGTTTTTCAATGTAAGTTACAAGGGTTGCCTTTTATATTTGGGAATTAGAGAACATAAAAACAAATATTTTTCATCGAAAATCGCTTTATTGTTTTTTAAAATATTTTACACTTTTGCATGCGTTTGAACCAATTGTCGAAGCACTTTTGCCACACTGATTGAGGTATCTCCAAAATTCTGAACGCATCAACCGCTTCTTTAGGTGTCGAAAAACGTTGACCTCTCATTTTATTTTTTACGTACGGGAAAAGTCATCCGATGCCAAGTCAGGACTATACGGCAGATGACTCATTAATATCGTTGTTTTGAGTGCTCAAAAATGCAGTTGTTTCGTATTTTTGGAGCATTTCTTTCGATCAATCGACACGAGCCTTTTTTTGAGCGATTGACAAATTGTGTGGGATCCAACGCGAACAAATTTTTGACGGTCAAATGTTCATGCAATATTGAATGTATGCTGGTCCCACTAATGCCTAAGGTTGTCGCAATCTCACGATAGGTCACATGACGATCTTTCAATATCACTTGGCGCACAGTATCAATGGTGTTTGGAACAAAAACTGATTTTGGACGACCTCCACGAAATTCGTTTTGGAGTGAACTACTATCTCGGTTGAATTCACCATACCATCGATAAACACTGGTCCTTGATGGAGCTTCATGGCCAAAAATTTAATTAAGTTCATCGATGCAATGTTGTTGAGTTAATCCATGTCGAAAGTTGTAAAAAATAATCGAACGCCAATCTTCACGATTTAATTCCATTTTTGGGCGAGATGATCATTTAAGTTACTGTAAATAACACAAATAGCGCTCGTATGTCGAAACGTTCTGAGTATGTATAACCTCAAAAATGTCAAGCTTTACGATAGAGCAGTCAGTTGGCAGATTGCAATACAAGGGCTGCCCAACCCCGAAATAAAAAAGGCAACCCTCGTAAAATGTAAAAAGTTTAAAATGGGCGATCCACGGTTTTTTTAAAAGTCTACAAATGCTCAGATATTTTCAATTTTTCGGTCCATTTGATACCCAACTGCCTTTCTCAATTTGTTCTTACAAAAAGTGCTTGTGTTTTAAGTCTTTTGTTCATCTATTGCAGCAAAATACGATAGTATTCATCTTTAAGCTTTAGCTTTATTGTTTCGCAATAACTTTGTTAAAATCCTCGTGTGGTGACACCTAGGCATTGGCTCCCCTATCTAAATTTTCAATTAAAGTGTTTGCATCATTTTTGAATATTTTTCAAAACTTGTTTAATTTCAACACTTGTGTAAGTATTTTAAATATTGTTATAGCCTTATACAATAAACTAAAGTGAGGAAACAAATATATAACCAAAAGCGAAGATGCCACTGCGTCTGAAGAGGTTTATGTCGAATCTTGTCACTTGGCAAATAAAAATTTCAAATATTAAGCTTTAATTAAGCAAGTGAAACTAAACACGTTAGAGATATTATTAACATTATTATGCAAAAATTTTATATTGTAGACAAATCGATGACAATTTTTTGACTTTTTGCACAATAAATGTCGAAAACTGCTCATCCAGTCTAGACCTACCATTTGAATGATCGCAGAGATCATTTTTAGCTTTAAAGAAGTTGCAAATGCTCGGGTCAAAATGCTTCACCTGATGTTCACCACTCACCTTACTAACAGTCAATATCAAGTGGCCAAGTGTGTTGGTGGCGATGGTGTGGCAAGCTATTACCCATTGTTTGTTTGGGACTCCGTTCATTTCTATCACATGAATAAACCGGTTTTGATTTTGGCATAACATTAGTTAGTCACTGCCACACCAGAGGATTCCCTGTTGGTAGCCAGATACATCAATAGACAGACAGACGAACGCGAGTACGTTATTGTGTTACGAGTGCTATATCATCAACATCGTCATTATTATCATCCAAATGGACTGAGCACAGAGACATGTTGCGAAACGAAAATCTTTTCACTACCGATTCGTTTTTTTTTATTTTTTTCCATCTTGACGCTAGGGGGAAAATAAGCTTTAATGTTGCTTATATAACGACTTTATAGAAAGAAACAAGGAAAACCAAGAAGGCAATAAGACTGCACACCATGATGCACTGAAAAAAATTGGTATCATATTATGTAGTAAAAAATTTACCCAAAATTGGTACACAAATTTGAAAATTTCTCTTTTGTTATGAAAATTAGCTGAGCTACAGTTTTCCAAAGAAATTGCAATTAAAGGGTGATTTTTTTGAGGTTAGGATTTTCATGCATTAGTATTTGACAGATCACGTGGGATTTCAGACATGGTGTCAAAGAGAAAGATGCTCAGTATGCTTTGACATTTCATCATGAATAGACTTACTAACGAGCAACGCTTGCAAATCATTGAATTTTATTACCAAAATCAGTGTTCGGTTCGAAATGTGTTCATTCACCGTTCAGCGATGAGGCTCATTTCAGGTTGAATGGCTACGTAAATAAGCAAAATTGCCGCATTTGGAGTGAAGAGCAACCAGAAGCCGTTCAAGAACTGCCCATGCATCCCGAAAAATGCACTGTTTGGTGTGGTTTGTACGCTGGTGGAATCATTGGACCGTATTTTTTCAAAGATGCTGTTGGACGCAACGTTACGGTGAATGAACACATTTCGAACCGAACACTGATTTTGGTAATAAAATTCAATGATTTGCAAGCGTTGCTCGTTAGTAAGTCTATTCATGATGAAATGTCAAAGCATACTGAGCATCTTTCTCTTTGACACCATGTCTGAAATCCCACGTGATCTGTCAAATACTAATGCATGAAAATCCTAACCTCAAAAAAATCACCCTTTAGTTCATATACTTACCTTACTTTACTTTAATTGGCTATGACAGAATATTTGTTCCACTAGTCGAACGTAGAATAGCGTTCCAAGCGCCTCGATCTTCTGCGCTCATTCTAAAATCTCTGACACCAAGTTTCGAGGTGTCTCCCACAACTTGATCTTTCCATCGGGCTTTTGGTCTTCCCGGTTTGCGTGTACCACCGTGTTTGCCTTCAAAAGACTTCTTTGCTGGAGCTTCTTTATCCATTCTGACAACATGACCTAGCCAACGCAGCCGTTGTATTTTGATGCTGAAGCTTATTAGCATTGATTATGCGGACTTATTTGAAGTTCATCACGTTGTAGAAGCAAGTAAAAATATTTTATACATAACTTTTTAGTTAGTGTAGAAGAAAACAAGTAAGGACAAGTCGAGCGAAGCTGACCTTTTGATAGCCTACACCACATTGGATATGCAGGCTAAGTAGTCGAATGCTTAAATTTGAGTTTTTGAGAAGATCGAGTGACAAATGGGTTAGCAAAGGCCTTAAAAGTGAAAATCGGGAGATGCATACTTATGGCAGCTATATCTAGAACTGAACAAATTTCTATGAAATTCATCAGTCATGAGAAGAGTTATAAGAGAAATCTTTGTGCCAAATTTTGTGAAGATCTCTTAACAAATTACTATATTATTGAGTATTATTCAAAATCGGAAGAAAGTATATATGGGAGCTATATCTAAATCTGAACCGATTTCTTTTAAATTCAATAGCAACACCGGGAGTCATAAGGGAATCCTTTGTTCCGATTTTCGTGTGAATCGGTTAACGAATGACCAAATAATTGCTTTACAAGTCTAAATCGGACGAACATATATATATGGGAGCTATATTTAAATCGGAACCGATTTCTATGAAATTCTTCAATAATGTCGAGACTTAAAAGAGTTTACAAATTGGTTTACAAATGATGTTTTAGTCGAAATCGGATGAACATATATAAGGGAGATATATTCAAATCTGAACCGATTTTTTCCAAATTTCAATAGGCTTTGTCTCTAGGCCCAAGAAAATGCTTGTGCCAAATATGAAGACGATCGAATGGAAATTACGACCAGTACCTTGTACACACATTTAAATGGACAGACGGACAGACAGAAAGATAGACCGACACAGCTAAATTGAATCAGAAAGTTATTCTGAGCCAATCAGTATACTTATCAATGGGTCTTCTTCTCTTCCTTCTGAGTGTTACAAACAAATTCACTTAGTTATAACAGCCTGTACCACAGTAGTGGTGCAGGGTATAAAGAGGTATATAATATATATAGGTAAGGTTGAAGAGGGTGCAGATATTCATCCGCCCCATGTTACTATGGACATACACCTAAGCCAGTAATCGGCTTGTTGTGCGCTCTAAAAACTATAAAGTAACCTCTAAAAAAAATTTTTAAATTAGGAATTCCGTGCTACTTACAAAATCCTTAATTGTTTTCAATACCACCCCCCTAAGTTGGTTCATGTCTAATATTGTGTCTCCACCTTAATGCCGGTATCTGTTAGACGCGGTAGCCGGACAATGACAAAGGAAATGCTAGGTAGGCAATAAAAATCACAAGCAACCTAAGCTAAGTTTTATTATTTTTATACCCTCCACCATAGGATGGAGGTATACTAATTTTGCGATTCTGTTTGTAACTACTCGAAATATTCGTCTGAGACCCCATAAAGTATATATATTCTTGATCGTCCTGACATTTTATGTCGATCAAGCCATGTCCGTCCGTCCGTCTGTCGAAAGCACGCTAACTTTCGAAGGAGTAAAGCTAGCCGCTTCAAATTTTGCACAAATACTTCTTATTAGTGTAGGTCGGTTAGGATTGTAAATGGGCTATATCGGTTCATGTTTTGATATAGCTGCTATATAAACCGATCTTGGGTCTTGACTTCATAGTTCTCTAGAGGACGCAATTCTGGTCCGATTTGACTGAAATTTTGCACGTGATGTTTTGATATGATATCCAACAACTGCGCTAAGTATGGTTCAAATCGGTCCATGTTTTGATATAGCTGCCATATAAACCGGTCTTGGGTCTTGACTTCTTGAGCCTCTAGAGGGAAATTTTTGCACGAAGTATTTTGTTATGATATCCAACAAATGTGCCAAGTATGGTTCAAATCGGTTCATAACCTGATATAGCTGCCATATAAACCGATCTGGGGACTTGACTTCTTGAGCTTCTAGAGGTCGCAATTCCTATCCGATTTAGCTGAAATTTTGCATGACGTATTTTATTCTTACATTCAACAACTGTGTCAAATAAGGTTCAAATCGGATCATAACCTGATATAACAGCCATATAAACCGATCTGGGATCTTGACTTCTTGAGCCTCTAGAGGCCGTAATTATTATCCGATTTGCCCGAAATTTTGTACGACGGATCTTCTCATGACCATCAACCTACGTGTTTATTATGGTCTGAATCGGTCTATAGCCCGATACAGCTCCCATATAAATCGATCTCTCTATTTTACTTCTTGAGCCCCAATTCTTATTCGAATTGGCTGACATTTTACACAGGTCTCCAACAAATGATTTAATTGTGGTCCAAACCGGACTATATCTTGATATCGCTCTAATAGCAGAGCAAATCTTTTCTTATATCCTTTTTTGCCTAAGAAGAGATGCCGGGAAAAGAACTCGACAAATGCGATCCATTGTGGAGGGTATATAAGATTCGGCCCGGCCGAACTTAGCACGTTTTTACTTGTTTATTCTCCTTTCAATACCGAATACCATGAAAGTAATCTTTACAAAATAGAAAAAAGACAATAATTTTTAAGAAATACATCACTTATTCCAACCCTCATACCCCAATTTTCAAAAACGCCAGATCTCGGAGATGCTTGAACCGATTTAAGCGAAATTTTGTATGCCACCTTATAGACCCCAAAAAAGCAAAATTGGTATAAAATTTTTGGGTCACATAACCCATCTCAAAACCCAACCGGACAGACATGTTTACCGATTGGAACAATATGGGTATCAAATGAAGGGTTTTTAAGAATAAAGTACGAACTTGGTACACAAATTCCGCCTAAAGTGTTCGGGGGGTCCCCCACCCCCAAACAGGACTCTTTCATAGCTTTGGGCAATATGGGTATCAAATGAAATACATTTAAAGGTAGAGTATAAATCAGACATAAAAATTTATTCCTTGGTGTCTGAGGGGCCTCCCCAGACCCAAACCCCCCGCAGGGCACAATATGGATACCAAATGAAAATTATTTAAAAGTAGAGTAAGAATCTGATATACAAATTTATTCCTTGGTATTTGAGGCGCCTCCCCACCCCCCAAAACCTCTCAGCAGGGCTTATTTACCAATTGGGACAATATGGATATCAAATGAAAGGTGTTTGGCAGTTGAATATACATCTGTTTTAAGAATTTTGTCCAATGTGTCTACGGGGCCTCACCCAACCCCAAAACCCCTTAAAGGGGCATGAATGTGCAACGTCACAAAATGGGTATCAAAGAAAAGGACTTTGGGAGGTATACATATCTGTGATAGAGTCTGGGACCGGCCCACCCACTAAAACCCTTCAATAGGTCGTGTTGTTCGAGCCGGATAATATGTGAATTAAAAGAAAGGTCTATGTCAGAAGAGTTCGAATCTAATGTTGATATAAGGATTCAAAGTCCTGGGTCACGTCCAGCCGTCCTGCCGTTCTGCAGGACATGTATATCCATGTATAACCAAAAAAAAAGGTATTAAAAATAATATGTGAAATATGATTTGGAATGTGGATAACCAAAACAAAAAAAATGAATTAGTGTGGATCTGAAAGAGATCCGTTGCCCTGAATATATTGATAGCCACCTCCAAAATGCTTGACAATATAGGGCCAAAAAATCGTGTTCTAGAACGATGCTGATATTATTTCAGGGCCCGGCCCCTAAACTCCCTTCAAAACGGCCACTAGTTATAAATAATAGGTATTTGATAGTAGAAAAGGAATTTGATATCCAATTTTGAGGGTCGTCTCACCTCATAGACTCCCCCTAACCAATGGCTATTGGGGCTCAAATAAAAGAAATTTCAGAGTAGAGCACGAAGCTGATATTTTTTACGGCAAACTTCCTCTCCACCCTAGATACACCTTAATGTGGACATAATTGTGAATTATGACAATAAAGGGCTCAAATCTGATATCTGTTTTATGGCCTGGTGTTTCAGGGACCCCTCACCTAAACTCCCCCTAAACCACGCATACATACCGACTATAGCAATATGTAGGTCATATGTGGGATACCCAGGGAGGCCGCGCCAGCTCCGAAACCCGCTAAATAAAAATATAAACCAATAATGACAATATTGGGCTCAAACTAAAGGTATTTGAGACTAGAGAATGAATCTGATATATGACGGTCCCCCTCACTCCCAAACATACCCCCATACTGGATTTATTTACCGACCATAGCAATATAATGCTCAAATGAAAGGTATTTGGGAGTAGAGCCCCAATATGATATCCACATTGGGGTGAAATATCCGAAAGGCCGTACCAGTTCCCTTAAATAGGTGCCAGTATAGGACTCAGATAAAATAAGAGAGTGAGAGAAGGCGCAGCGAGGGCGCCGTCTAACCATAATGTAGTAAATTTAGTTTTATCATACAAAAAATTTGTAAGAATTTGGTATTAAACGCATAGAAATTTTCCTTACAACTTTGTTCAAAACATGCTGAATTTGAGTTCAGATATTCCTACTTCTTGAAAATTTCAACTAGATTTCAACTAGTTTGCTCGCATATACCTAATAGCGAATTGTGCTTACCAAACAGGACAAAAAAAATCTAAAACGACAAATCATGGTCAAATTTTTTACCATTTAGTTACATTTTTATTCATTTGGGGGTTCATTTTTTTTAGTGTGCTTCAATAGATTTAATTTTTGTCCACTTTTTTGTATGCATTTGCTTAAGATGCTACATTGGACGACATAACTTGGCAATAAGGCAGGCGTTGTAGGGAAAACAATGACAGTCAAACGTGTGTACAGGCAAACATAAAAAACAGCATAAATTTTTTTTTCTGCAGTTTTTTGTACTTAAAACAGCAGATTTTGTTTGCTGATTTAGCTGACTGAAATGTTTGCTGATACAGCAGGCCTATGTTTACTGAAACAGCGGTAATGTCTGCTTTCCCATTTTCAGCAGACAAATACTGCTGTTTGTTTTGCCGTTTTGAATAATCAATTTGGTACGCATTCAGTGAGATACACATTTAGATTTGTTTTTAATTTTTTCTTCTAACATCCTCTTCATAACTAAGCAGCAGTCATTTTCAGCAAACAACAGGCTTTTAGCAGAACAGAATTTTCAGCAGTCAGCCTGCTGCTACTGCTATAATATAAACATTCCTGTTTTAGCAAAAACTCTCGACTGCTATTTCAACTAATAAAATCTGCAGTTTTACAAACAAAACTGTTCACGAGGAAGACGAAGGTGGGCCAATTTGACGCATCACGTTTACTCAATAACACGATTTCGATACTTATTTTACGCCTCAATAGTTTGATGGACTGAGATGAAGAAAAAGTGCAGTTTAAGACTATACAACAGGTTCGAGAACATGTTGTCTTGGCATAGACGGAGGATGGGGGCAGCTCATACCATCGCGGTATAATCGAGGCGACGATAGGAAACCTGAGAGGAATGTAAGAGGTTTCCAATTGGATATCAGAGACGACACTTGAGGCATGTAACACTGTGGAACAGCGAAACAGTCGGTAGGACGGCAAAAAACCTATGGGGTGATCCGGATCGGGAGAGTACGAGGCTATCACTGAAAGGAAGTAAGAAGGAGGTCAGTATAGTTTTTGGTATCATAACAGGACACATAGGACTTGGAGCTCACGTAATCAAAATCGGTGCGGCAAGTAATAGCATTGCCCGGCTTTCGCGGCTAAAAGACACCGGTACTTAGGTGGGGACACGATACTAGACATGAACCAACTAAGGGGAGTGGTATGGAAAACAATTAAGGATTTTGTCAGTAGCACGGAATTCTTAATTTAAAATTATCTTTTTCGAGGTTAGTTTTTAGAGCGCACAACAGCCGATTATTGGCTTAGTTGTATGTCCATAGTGGCGTGGGGCGGATTAATATCCGCACTCTCCTAAGTTAACCTAACCTAAGTACAAAACTCTGCTAAAATATTAATATAACTGAACTGAACTGACAAAAAAAATGTTGCTTATGTTTTATTTAATCTATTTTAGACCACTATCCCTTTCTGTGGTGCAATCGATTTGAAACTTTATGTGTAAGAAGCTTTCAGTTCACTGATAAATTAAAGGTACACTTGGTGTTCTTATGTGGCATAGTTGCCAAGAAATCGAGTTTGGGAAAAAAAGATGGGACAGACACTATACTAAAAATCAAAAAGAATATTAATAATATATAAATAACTCTTTTTAATTTTTTCTATGTTCTAGTAGACTTCGAAATGTAGTAAAATTAATACTATGAAATATTCCATTTATTTTTTCATTTTAATTTTTTTCCGAAAATAATTTTTTTTGTCTTAATTTACGAAAAATTATAATAAAAATATTAAAGACAATATTATTCTATAGAGTCAGAGCAATCCGTAAACATTTTTTTCAACATAAGTTAGTACATACACTAAAGCTGGCAAACTATCGATAATCACAACATTCGATATTTCTAATAATAAATATCGATAGTATCGATACTATCGTCAATTTCCCATCACCTACATTTTAAACGAAAATGAGAAGTAAAAATCAGGAGTCCGATTTAGGTAGTAGCAATAATAATACACAGACCGAATGAAAACAAGTCTGTTGGAAGTCATGAAAGGAATCTTTGTACAAAATGTTAGCCCAATCGAATGAAAATTGCGCCCTCTATGGGCGCATCACAGTGATAAAACTTCCTTTGCTCAAATATCTCATTCATGAAACTTTCTTACATCTGTCTGTGCCATAGCCGTTTAAGCAGGGCAGTGATATATGGAGGGCTAAAATTTTGTTGAAATTTAGATTATCTTATAAAGGGTGATTTTTTTGAGGTTAGGATTTTCATGCATTAGTATTTGACAGATCACGTGGGATTTCAGACATGGTGTCAAAGAGAAAGATGCTCAGTATGCTTTGACATTTCATCATGAATAGACTTACTAACGAGCAACGCTTGCAAATCATTGAATTTTATTACCAAAATCAGTGTTCGGTTCGAAATGTGTTCATTCACCGTAACGTTGCGTCCAACAGCATCTTTGAAAAAATACGGTCCAATGATTCCACCAGCGTACAAACCACACCAAACAGTGCATTTTTCGGGATGCATGGGCAGTTCTTGAACGGCTTCTGGTTGCTCTTCACTCCAAATGCGGCAATTTTGCTTATTTACGTAGCCATTCAACCAGAAATGAGCCTCATCGCTGAACGGTGAATGAACACATTTCGAACCGAACACTGATTTTGGTAATAAAATTCAATGATTTGCAAGCGTTGCTCGTTAGTAAGTCTATTCATGATGAAATGTCAAAGCATACTGAGCATCTTTCTCTTTGACACCATGTCTGAAATCCCACGTGATCTGTCAAATACTAATGCATGAAAATCCTAACCTCAAAAAAATCACCCTTTATATAAAATTGAATAGGTGTTTGTTTGTTTGTTCCGTATAGACTCAAAAACGGCTGAACCGACTACCTTGAAATTTTCACAGATTGTGTAGGGAAACCTACGCTATATAATTTTTTGATTTCCGAAGGGGGACGGACCCACCCACTTACCCTAAAAGTACTACCCAATAATAAAAGTAGACCGATCGGGACAATATGGGACTCAAATGAAAGGTATTCTGGAGTAAAACACGAATTTCATATTAAAAATTGGTTCCAAGTAACTGAGGGCCGCCCCAACCCTAAAACCCCCTAAAATAGTTTTTTTTTTTGGACTATCATGACAATATGGGACTCAAATAAAAGGTATTCGGGAGTAGATTGCGAATTTGGTCAGGAAGGAGATATAGGCTATATAATTTGTTGATTTCGGAAGGGGCGGACCCTCCCGCATTACCCAAATACACCACCCAAAATTAAAAGTGGTTCGATCAGGAAGATATGGGTATCAAATGAAAGGTATTGGAAAAAAAAATACGTTTATGGTATTAAAATTTGCGTCTAAGTACCCATTGGGCCGCCCCAACCCCAAAATTCCCCCAAACAGTCATATTTAACATTCATGTCAATATGGGCCTCAAATGAAAGATATTCGGGAGAAGATTACGAATCTGGCAAACAAAATCAGATCAGATTACTTAAAATTTTCACTGATTGTTCAAGTTTGTCTGGAAGGAAACATAGGCTATATAATATTTATATATCAGATACCTCTTACCCCAACAACGCCATCCAAAACCAAAAGTGGACCGATAGGCACAATATGGGTTTCAATGAAAGGTATTTTGGAGCTAAGTGTTTGGGGGTACGCCCTAAAGCACCCCCTAAACTGTACTTCATTTCCGATTATGACAATATGGTTTTTGGGAGTACAGAACGAATTCGATATCTATTTTCAGGGCAAAGTGCAATATGCGGCTCTCAATAAATGGATTTGGGAGTGCAGCACGAATTTGATATCCATATTTGAGTCGAAATGTCTGAATGCCATCCCTCCCCTAAAAATTTGATATCCAATTGAAGGGCCATGTGTTTGGGGAACTGCCCCACCCGAAAACACCTCCATGGGGTTCACCCCACTCTCAAACAGAATTTATTTATAGATTATGCCATTATGGGGCTCATATAAAATGTATTTTAAAGTAGAGCACGAAGCGTATATATACATTAGAAGCCAAGTGTGTCTCTAAACGGAAATATTTACCAATACGATAATATAGGACTCAAAAGAAAGGTATTTGGGAGTGGAATAAAAATTTACCCTGGAACCGAGAAGGGGCACACTTCTCACACATCAATGAAAGCTTTCCGATTTAAGTTTAAACTCGATAATAAGGGAATTTTTTATAGCCGAGTCCGAATGGCGTGCCGCAGTGCGACACCTCTTTAGGGAGAATTTTTTGATGGCGATGTTGTCGGCAGGATTTGACCGCAAGTGTTCAGCGTGATAGGTAGACATAGGCTACAGTGGCTCTAAATCGATATACACATTAAGTGCGAAGTGTCCCAACCCTTAAAAGATATAAGAGAGTTAAAAAGGGCGCAGCGGAGCAGGCCCGGTTCGGCTAGTTATAATATAAAAATTTCATCAGAAATCTCCCGAAAGTATTTTATCAAAATTAGAATTTGTGATAAATTATTCATTGTTGTCAAACTACCAAAAATCTTTTATACTGACCACTTTTGCCCCGCACTGAATGATAGTTGATTTTTTCATCAATTTTCTCCACACGAAAAAAATGCATTTGCAAGCAAAAATGACTTTTTTTTATAAACTTTTATACCTTGCAGGGATTTTCATCATAATGCCCTCCAAAGTCATGACTCAACAGATGGAAGGGGTTTTGTGAAAGTAGGGCGTATTTATAAGTCTCTGCAATATGCCCTGGCATTTAAAATTGCTTCCAACTTGAGTGTAGACTATAACATCATATACGAATTGCCCTAGACAACGAAGTAGGGCGATCCATTTTAGTATACCTTATTAAATTCTGATTTATGAGTTTGGCCAACTCTCAACAGCGGTTTATGTAAGGATATGGTGGTATCTGCACATGATCATAGTACCATTAGCTTTGTTTGGTCTAATTGTGAATTCACAATATTTAACACTTGCATGCAATCCGCTACTTAACATAAAGTACAACGTGCATTGTAAGCATTGTACTTACGTCACTTGCCCATTGGAGTTTGGGTGAAGGTGCATCTTTGAGGTGCAATTCACGATCCAAACAAAGGTGTGAGAATGTCTGGACAAACTGAAATGGCGTACAGGAAATGTTTGCAACAATATGTACCACAATGACATGAATTGTAATTTATTTATACAAATTTCCTTTTTGAGTAAATTGTTCATAATTATAAAGTAATGTCTCTTGTTGGGCACTGTTGCTGCTGCATACCAATCTATTCATCATGGAGCTACAATGTGTAAGATGTAAAAGACGTTGTGGAATACATGATATTTGTTCGAAGTTTTGGAAGTGGATCATGCCTTTTCTGGAATTGTGGATATTTTACACACAGAAAATAAGATGTGTTGGAAACCAAACAATGCGTGACGCATACAAAGTTTGCCCAAATAATACCATTTATTCCAAATAAGGAAAATAGAACTTTCATCTAGTTTTTCTCTATATAAATTTTTTAGCAATGACTTTTTTTAATTTTGAAATGGATTGTGTCCATTCAAAGGAATAAAGAACTCAAATTAATTTTGCAACATAAGATCATGTGGTTCAAACACTTTCAGGGTTTATTTCGATTTTTGATACACAATAAAAATGGAAGGTCATCCATTTTTAAAGGAATACATTTATGTTTTTGTTTTATTTTCTGTTGTATTCGTTGTGCCATAAGCAAAGCAAAAATTTAGTTATGAATATTTTTGTTTTGTTTTCATATGTATACATTAATATTTACTTACTTTGGGATCGCGCAAAATATTATCAAACATTTTGTCCACCTCAAGTGAATTTTGAAAAATTGTTACTTCCCAAGATTGCACGGATGCACAATCGGCACAATCACTCTACGCAAAGAAATCATCTTTTCGTTTAACAAAGCACCTGTTGCTGTAAATAAAACATTTTTGACTTAAAAGAATTTTTGGATTTTCTTGTTAAAAAGCCATGCTTACCGCAGACCAAAATCCTAAAGGTTTTGCCATAAACGAAGTGACTGTTAGATCAAAAAGTGACACTTTTACGACTAATTTTCTGCTATGGGAGGAAATGGTAAGATGTTACGATATCATGCTTGCTTCCCCAATAAAAAAGATTTGTTTGATGATAATGCAAATAGTTTGCAAAACCTTTCAATGAGAGTTCTTTATTTAAAAATTGTAACAAATTTCACTTAGTGTCGTATAAAAAAGAACTACAGGCTCTAAGTAAAAGCAACTAAAGTTGTACGGTTACGTACGACGTGGCTCTCAATGTCCTAAACGAAAGTAGTAACAATTTAAGATGTTTGGAAATACTTCATAGTTATCAATCAAAAATAAAAAGCAATTCAACTGATCCACATTCATTCGATTGGTAGGTGTTAGGATATTACAATTCTGTGTACATTGTAGAAAAGTTTTATCATTGCGTCGAGTGTTGGGAATTATCATTTGAATGTTGAAAATACAAACGACAGCCTCATATATGAGATGCTTATAGATTTCCAACACTCCCCCTTTTCAAATTTAGAGAATTCTGAAGAAGGCGTTTTGGAATTCAATATTTTAAAGCGGACAACAATGTTCATGTTAATCTTACGCCGTTTAGACTTTATCGTTTCCCATTACATCTGTGATATCATCATCTGTAGAACTTGAGCCCTGCATGCATTCCTTATCTATTTATTGTCTCGTACTTTTATTATTTCTTCTGCCCATTTCGCTGTGGACATTTTTCTATCGTTAAGATTTGCAGGATCTTTTCCTTTGAATCTGCCTTTAATTCTCATAGCAAGCCTTTTTATATTCCTCCTTTCATTTGTGTTGCGGTTTTTCGAAGATTGAGTGGATTCTGTAATGCTATTGGGCATTGCAGTAGTAATGGAGCTGGATGATTTACACTTAACGTACAATCGGCTGCAATGGGATTGTCGTAGTTAAAAGTTAGTTGTCGTTGTTATTGTCTGTTATTTTGATGGAAATTTGATTTTTGTCCTTGTTCTTTTCGTCCGTCTCTTCATTTTGATTTGAATTAACTGAATTTATGTCCTCGCTTTCGATTATGTCCATCCCCTGTTTGGCTATTTCGACCATCGTTACTTTTGCCCAGTTTAAAGTGGATATCTCCTGTTCTGTAAGATGGCCAGGGTCCTTTCCATCAAATCTTTCCATAATTCTCAAAGCCAATCTACTCGTATTACGTCTTTTACGGCGTGACCATTTGTGTACCTCTTGATCAGGCATTCCCGTGGATTCGGAAACTTTACTTGGACGTTGATCTACTGCAGCAGTAGCTTTAGTCAATTGCTGCTTAGCTTGTTTCTGATTTTCAATTTCTTGAGCCATCAGTCTGTCGAGTATGTCTTGTGCCCAACTCAGGGATGATTGTTGTTTCTCAGACATTTTATTTGGTGCAACATTTTGTAACTTTTTAATAATTCTCATGGCCAAACGTCTTGTATTGCGTATTTTGCGTGAAGACCAATTATTTTTACCTCCGTCCAAGTTTTCCAATGCAACATCCTCATCATGATTACATTCATATTTGTCTTTCCCATTATGCGGATTCTGTCTGGAGACACGACCGAAGCTTGTTGCCATCGTAGTGTGGGCATTTTTTGTTGCTTTATTGTTCTCAAGCTCTTTGAGTTTAAGTAAAACCTCCTTGGCCCAATTAAAATGTGATAATGCGTTAATAGTTCTTTGATCAATTTCATCAAATTCCTCGATAATCTGCAAGACCAAATTTCTAATTCTGCATATTTGCTCGATGGACCAGTAGGCAAACTCTTCATCAATTTGTTGCAGGGGTATTAAGCAGACTTCTCCAGTTGCTATCCTATTGAAAATGTCGCTGTTATCTTGATCATCTGATAGTTGAGGGTACATTTCAGACTCTACGGAATTTTCATCGTCAGATACATATACCTCAATAGTACGAATGTCTTGCGATGTTAGGTTATCTTCTCCATTTTCTTTACGTTTAGAACAACAGGGTTGTTCTTGATCTGAGTGATCTTCGGTATTGACTACAATTTTTCTTTTCAAATTTGTGTTGTTTTTTTCATCATTCATTTTGGATCCCACGAGTTTGGGGGATAGGGAGGTCCATCGCAACATAGCCCCTCTAATGCGACAAGGACTTGGCATCTAAGCCTATTACGCACTGAGGCGCCCAGGTTATCAGTGCGGCTCCGTTCAAATACAGTCGATATGTAAACCCCTGACTGCAAATCATCTGATGAGCACGGATCGCTTAACACTCCAGCTTAGGGGGTGTTTTGGGCAACCTTTGGTCGTACAACCATTTCACAAATGAAACAGCAGATATAAAACTAAGGCATAGTCTTTGCATTTACCTCTGCTGCGTCACGATGAATGGCTATACATAAGCCTCCATATCGCGTCAAGATTGTTACCCTTGATGGAGGAAATGAGAAAAAGGCTTAAAGGCAATTTTGGTTCATATTTAATATGTATTTTTAAGTAAAATAAAAAAATCATAAAAATCTTAACTAGGAAACGAAGATAAAGAATTCTTAGGAGTTAAATCAAGTTGATATTTTTTCGAAATTATGAATTAATGACTATTATAATAAAATGATACACCACACATTAATATATCCAAAAAAAAAAGTAATGGGACAATTATGGATTGCAACACTACTGCGGTTGCGTCCTCAAAGGGCAAATTTGTTATAGAAATTTCGATTTAGTAGTATATACGTTTTAAACACTTATATTGAATGGAACTGACAAACATTTTAGAATGCCTAATCGGCCCATAAATTTATAAATTCTAGTACAAATGTCCCGTAAAAATGTTTTTCTATTTCGAGTTTACGTTCATGGTGATGATGGTTTTATCATGAGACAATATGATGAAAATGACAATAAAAACTAGGCTTAGATAATATTAAGCATTTCAATAAAAACATAAAGTATAATAGGGAATTTTTAACAACGAAAATAAAAGTCAGGTTCTCCATTTTGTACACATTGACTGTTTACGTTTGAGCTGTAGCGTAAGCAAACACATGGACATTTATTACATACGTACTTATATCAATAAATTAGAGTCACTCATCACTGTATTCTCCATCAACGTCCCGACGCGCAGATGCTCTTCTGGTAGCTGAACGTGTAACACTTGAGTAGCTGGAAGAACGGTAGTTGGTGGTCGTTGGAGTTAAATTTCTTAGTCTTTGTTTTGGTGGTGAGTTTGTTGAGGTTCGGCTATAATTATACCGCGATTTATCATTACTCATTAAAGACACGCCACTTCTGTAAATACTATCGCCAACACCTCTACCTTCGTAGCCATCATTTAAATCTTCATCTTCACTTATATCATCGCGGGTTTGACGACGCATTTGAGATCGCTGACTTTTGTCATAATGGTATTGGATATTTTCCTCAGCTTCACTATCATTGAGACTAATATCTGAATCGGAATCATCATCGCCATTTCTGGATGATTCATAGTGAAGTATTTCCTCATCACGCAAGTGTGAAGCACCCTCAACGAAGGCTGCAAAGCGCATTGGGTCTCGTAGTTTGCTCATAAGCTGAAATTAGAAAAAAGGGAACAATTGACACCAAATTGTTAAAAGGGTTATGAACTATCGATTCTGAAATAATGTGTGGCGTAGAGCCGATCAACATTTCAATAATGAGACCCCTTTATCGACTTTATGTGCCAAGATCGATGTTTGCTTTCCTAACATCCGTAATCTGTAGCTACAAAAAAACAATGAAGCTGAAATGAAATCCGACACGTGTTTGGATGCGGATTCGTACAAAATGTTTTGTAGCTTTCATACCAAGGGTTCATATTCACATTAATGGATGAGAGTTTAGTTGCAATGCTTTTGTGACAGGAAGCGACGCGTTTGTATTAACAGACTTGAAGAACAAATACCTGATAATTGGAATCTATACCCAATCTACACCTACACCCAAAATTCATAACATCCACATTACCGTATATAACATATTTCCTCAACACCATTTTAACAATTGGCAAATATCCGACCACGTGGAAACATACGAGTGCCAAATCAAAAAATGAAATGACTATCGCCTTATTTCAATTCTGCCTTTCTTCTCAAAGGTCTGAAAAGATAAGTTAGCACATATCTAAACGAGTATAGTCTCTTATCTAGGAAACAATCTGGTTTCAGGCCAAAAAGATACCGAAGATATCAAGTTAGATATTGACGATGGACAGTTAACATGTCTAGTATCGTTGGAACACTCTAAAGCTTTTGACTGTGCTAACCATATTGTTGTTGCTGTAGCTACATTTTTATGTGGAGTGGCGATCCTCGTCAAGCTCCTGTAGGAGAGCAGACTCGTTCCGGCGTCCCAATGAGACTCTCCGCTCGATACCGTTGATTGTTCGCGACTGCCGTTGCAGCTACGCCTTATGGAGCATTCCACTATCCGCAACCTGTGAACGCACCCGGTAGCTCGCAGCAATGCTTCTCCTGACAGTTAGTTAAAAACTACCTCTGCCCGTGGACTCAGGCAGTTATAATTAAAGATCTAATTTCAAAATATATGCAATTGAATAACGGTGTACCTCGATGTATATAAATAACCCTCCAGCCCGCATGTATGCTGATGATGTCCAGCTCCAACTGAGTTTTCCTAAATTCAAGTATACTTCAAAGTAAATGAAGATTTGGACATTATTTCTAACTGGGCCCGTATCAATTGTCTTCACATAAACCCTCACAAATCGAATATAGTTACTGATGAACGAATATTAATCGGTGATCAGCACATCCAGTTTGTTAACAAAGCTAAAAAACTGGAAATAGTTTTCAATAATCACTTACATGGGCTGATCACATAATTGCGACTACTGGAAAAATATTTGGTATGCTAAGGACACTGTATCAAGCACAATCGTTTACGTCAGTTGCTGTGCTTTATTTTAGTACTAGAAAAATAAAACGGAAAAAAGTATCCAGGGTGAGTGTTTTTTTGTATGTTTTAGATTCATGGTTTGTTTGCATAACTTTTTAGAGTTTCTCGTAGGTTACAAGTGTGGCGACCTGCAAAAATGACCCAAATGTTTATAGTGTTCGTATAGCCATAATTTATTTTCTTTCAGTACATTGACCAACTGAAGGAAATACCTGGCAATGAGATTTATTTAAATAAAAGCTCAATTAAATAGTTCGTTCAATTTGTTATTTTGTCCAGTTCGTTTGCCGATTCCCTGCAAAACCAACATTTTACTGTTGTTGCCAAAGATTTGCGGAGGTGGTGTAGTCCTTGTTCAGGAATGATCCTGGAGCGAACCCGACACGTAAACCTACATTAGACATTGCATATTTTTGGCCTGAATCGGTCCATAACCTGATATATCTCCCATATAAACCAGTCGCTGAATTTTATTTCTTGAGTCTCTATAGGGCGCAATTCTTATCCACAATGATTTCTACTATGGCCTCCAACATCCAAACCAAGTATGCCAATATCGGTCCATAACCTGATATAGTTCCAATAGCGATTCTTATCTATTATCCTTTTTGTTTGCCTCTAAAGAGATACCGGTCAAAGAACTTAACAAATGCGATCCATGGAGGAGGGTATATAAGTTTCGCCCGACTGAACTAACACTTGTTATTATTTTTATTTTGCAAACTTTGCATGAGTTTGCCGGCTTTAATCTGAGTTCTTGTAATAGTCACAAAGCCACAAACAGCTGTCTAAAAACAATTCTCAATAGAGCATTTATTGATTTCAAACAGCTGGATTATAAGTATGGCTCAATTTATCCCGAACTTCGTTTTATTGGATAGAAGATGTCACTTTCACACAAATTTCACTATAAGTACTAAAATAAAACACAGCTAGTGATGGGCACACTAACACAGTTAAAAATAATAAATTGTGTTCAAGTTCAAAATAACAACAATGCTATGTAAAATAACAATGCATCGACCAAACGAAGGCACACGAGCTGCTTACACTATCCGTGTGTTTCAATTCGATTTTATGTGCGGTTGTGTGTTTTTGACCATCTATGGTTTACGCCTTATTTTGGCTAAAACGTATTTAAGGCCTCTGATCTTCTATGGAAGTCAACTGTTTAGTAAATGTGACTCTAGGAGACCAAGGCGACTGGAGAGAGCTCACAATGCCATTGTAAGTTATGTTCATGCTCTAAATCGTAGTTGGGCAACAACACACAACCGCACATAAATATTAATGCTCGCGAGCATAGGAAAAACAAACAAACGTACACGGACAGTAACACGGGCTTGGGTCAGTATAAACAACTCGTGTGCCTGTGTTCGTTCTACGCATTGTTGTTATTTTACACTAGGTTAATGGTCGGAATTTACTGCCCCTCATACAAACCCAATTTATTATTCCAACTGCATTAGAGTGCCCATCACTGTTCTAAATCGATACGATAGCTGTTCGCCTTATGAGGAAAAACTTGAAAATTTTGCCCATGAACACATTCCTCTAAGGAACAGGGGAAAACTTCTCTCATATCAATGAGTGCAGTCCGATTCAAGTTTAAGCTCAATGATAAGGGGCCTCCTTTTTATAGTCGAGTCTGAACGGCGTGCCACAGTGCGACACCTCTTTGGAGAGAAGAATTTACATGGCGTATAACCTCACAAATATTGCCAGCAATAGCTGGCACATACCGCACATAAATATTAATGCTCGCGAGCATAGGAAAAACAAACAAACGTACACGGACAGTAACACGGGCTTGGGTCAGTATAAACAACTCGTGTGCCTGTGTTCGTTCTACGCATTGTTGTTATTTTACACTAGGTTAATGGTCGGAATTTACTGCCCCTCATACAAACCCAATTTATTATTCCAACTGCATTAGAGTGCCCATCACTGTTCTAAATCGATACGATAGCTGTTCGCCTTATGAGGAAAAACTTGAAAATTTTGCCCATGAACACATTCCTCTAAGGAACAGGGGAAAACTTCTCTCATATCAATGAGTGCAGTCCGATTCAAGTTTAAGCTCAATGATAAGGGGCCTCCTTTTTATAGTCGAGTCTGAACGGCGTGCCACAGTGCGACACCTCTTTGGAGAGAAGAATTTACATGGCGTATAACCTCACAAATATTGCCAGCAATAGGAGGGGAAAACCATCGCCGAAAATTTTTTCTGATGGTCTCGCCAGGATTCGAACCCGTGTGTTCAGCATCATAGGCGGACATGCTAACCTCTGCGCTACGATGGTCTCCGGTGGCCATAGAGATATCCCAGGGAATTGTAGAGCAGACGAGCTTGCGAGGCAAGGAACTACCTTACTTTTATCCGGGGAACTGGAATTTGTGGATAGCCTCTAGCGACATGTGAGCTTAGTCTTACGGATTAAGCCCGAGGGGCAGCGAATGACAGATGGTCACAAAGTGGAGGTTTTTTTTGGACGAGTCCGAACGGCGTGCCGCAGTGCGACACCTCTTAGTGTGACATCAAATGTTGCCAGCATTAGAAGGGGAAAACTACCGCTGAACATGTTTTCCGCTGGTCTCGCCAGGATTCGAACCCAGACGTTCAGCGTCATAGCCGGACATGCAAACCTCTGCGCTACGGTGGCCTCCTATGAGGAAAGCATATGCAATATGAAATTGCTCGATTTTTTAAAAGAAAATATCGGTTACTTTTGCATAATATCATCCATAAAAAGTGTCTCGAATATATGAACTAATAGCTGCAATTTGGGCGAACAACCCGCCGGATGTTAGTGTTGATGCCTCGATATCGCCTACTGGTATCAAAATGGCAATATTTTACAAACTCAATCCCTTTATGGAATCCTCTGCCCTCATCTATTCAAGCCATTGTCAACGCAAACTCATTTAAGAAAGCTATCTTGAAAAATCTTAAAAAAAGCAAATAAATCTTAATCTTAGGCTAGTGCACAAGAATGAAGATTAAGTAGTATGTGCACAGTACACTGAACAAATGCCATAAAACTCACCCTCCAATGGCGACATTCCGGACTACTGGCAAATTTTCGTAATTCTTCCAAACTTTTGGTTGTCTCTCGTACTCCTTGTTCATAGTATTCTTCACTAGTAAGTAAACGACGTTTGGGTGGAAATTTGCGCAACCAAAATGCACGACCTTTATACCACAACGAACGAGGGAAGTAATGAATTATTATGGCTATTATAATAAAAGCAGCGGTTGCCTCCTCATAATGGCTCGATAAGTAGATGAGAACCAAAGACATCAGTTGTAGCAACCATTTGACAATATTTTTCGAACGTTTATTGGTTGGCGGACCCCAGCGATAGCAGAAAAAGAAAGACACAATACCGGTAACTAAAATATACCAGAAAACATAGGTACGATATGTGACGATGATGACTTGTAGATTTTCCCATAACATCTGAATGACATATAAACCAATGGTCCAGCCACCAATTAAGACACCATACATCATAGTTTTTCTGTAAGATAAGAGAAACGAAATATATTAGTGATATTGGCTATGAATATAAAATCAATAAAATTGCACAAGAGCTACGTATTTAATATATATACAAAGGTTGTCATCTCGTTTATACCTTAAATATTTTTTTTTTATCTTTTTCTTATTGTTTTTTCACGATTCGAATAAAAACGGGAATGAGAAGCTTGAACAAGTCTTTTAGCACGCACACCAAACATGATGACATGTATCAAGGTTTGCTATCTTATGTAACCACTATAGTAATTGATATCTCTTCTTGATCTATAGAGTCAATCAAAGTATATGTGTTCAATCGTCTTAATCGAACACTGAGTTCATATAAAAAAGCATGTTGCCGTTTTTGGTATCTTTATCTAATTCCAGATATATATGGATCCGATCATATCAACATTTTTCTACTCGGGCAAAACCTTTTGTTTTTTATTTTAAGATCCAATTAGATATTACTATGAATAATTGAATCAATTCATATCTCGGACCAATTCGAGATTCAATTGTATCAGATTGCACCCAATAGAATTTGATACAATTAGATCCAATTAAATAAAACCATTTTTGGGATCGAATTATATCTGATGCCAGACATAATTGAAGCTGACCACATCCACTTTTTTTACTAGGGATAAGATATAAATATCAAGTTGATTACCGAAAAAATCGGGCGGGGATAACCCAAATTTTTCCAGAGTAAAACCATGGATATCGAGGGGTCAAAGGATGTTACAAGGGATGTCACTGCTTCAAATTTAAAGGAAAAAAGCCCAAGTTCTGATATTGACTGTAACTGGTATGAGTGTTGAGGGATTTCTTCCAAATTTCATAAATTTTGGGAAAGAAATTAGGTTTTTGTGCGTTCAACGCCTTCAATGAGAAAACAAGGTTATGTGACAGCTGCATCTGGTCCATACTCAGATGATGAGGGGACCATGCTACTCACTGTAACGGCGAAAATTGATAATTGTTGTTGTAGCCACATTTGCATGTAAAGGAGGCGATCCTCGTCAAACTCTTAAAGGTAAGCAAGCTCTTTCCCGGCACGGTATAGCTGTGAGAACCACAAAGGCTGGAAATTTGAGGTCAGATCTGTGTGGTGTTTATCGCTGTCACGATAAGCTTAGCTGCGAGCAACCGGACGCGTCCACAGGTTGCTGTTGTTGTTGTAGCCACATTTTCATGTGGAGGTTGCGATCCTCGTCAAGCTCCTGTAGGTGAGCAAGCTCGTTACGGTCCAAAGGACCAATCGCAGCAGGAACAGGTTGGCCATTGGTTATTTAAAGGCGCCAATAACCCGCCTTGTCATATCGAGCATCATAGGCATATAGTATTTGTGCAAGAGCCGGTGCCGCCCGGTCTCTCACTGAGACTCTCCGCTCGATACCGCTGATTGTCCGCGACTACAAGATGACCAACGCAATGATTTCCAGTGGTCTCCTCTTTTGCTAGATTGACACTCGTTAGAAAATTGTGAATATGATCTTTTTACATTGTTTTAAAGTCTTGGAGACTCTTGATTTTATTAGTACTTTTTGTAAAATTTGGAACTAAAATAATGATTTTGTCTTTGCTATGAAGTTTTGAAACAACTTTTTTACATAATTACAAAGTGTTGATAATTAAATGAAAATAAATAAAAATAAAATTAAAGTTTTTTTAATCACAAGCGCGGGACAACTATGAGCACCACACAGGCTGGACCTTTGAGCTCCGATCTGTGTGGTGTTCATTGTTCTCACGAGAAGCTTAGCTGTGAGCTACCGGGTGCGTCCACAGGTTGCGTAATACAGAGTAGCTGCAATTGCAGTAGTTGGCAATCAGCGGTATCAAGCGGAGAGTCAGTGAGAGGCCGGGTGGCACCGACTCTTTCATAAATACTGAGTGCCTATGATTCTCGATAAGATAAGGCGAGTTATTGGCGCCTTTAAATAACGAATGACCACTATGTTCCCGCGGCGATCGGTCCTTTGAACTGGAGCTTGCTCACCTATAAGAGCTAAACGACGATCGCCACCTCCACATATAGATATGTGGCTTCAACAACAACAACAACAACAAACAAACATTATCAAACATAGAGAGATGTGTCTACAATCCTTGAAAAAGTCCAAAGAGAAAATGTTAGAAAGAATCCAAAAGTATAGTATATTTTCACATGAACATTCCATTAAGGAACAGGTGATAATAATTAAAGTCTTAGCTCATTCATAAGGGACTACCTTTTTATGACTAATCGGAAATTTTGTAATTTCTGTAATTCTGATGCAGACTGTCACTAAAAACTAACCTAATCTACATTAGCGGCGAGAAAGCCGACATTTTCTTTCTTTTTTAAAAGATCGAAAGCTTCATATAAAATTGTTAAATTCAAAACATCAATTTCAGTCACACTTACCTTGGAACCAATTTGCTCGATAACCATATCAGGAGCATGAATGATGAGCATATACCCAACGTCACGCCAGTGATGTAATAGAATAATGAATTATTGGACAATCCTCCGGCATATTGAAATGCAATGAGGGCAATTAATAATTGTATCACACGCCAAAAGTCCACACGTATTCTATGCAAACGTATACGGTATGGTTCGATGGTCTCTACGCCCAGGCAGTTGGAAGCAAAGGGAGACAAAGTCAAACGGCTACGCTTTTGACTAAACAAATTAAAACTGAACAGCGAACGATGATCGTCGTAGTGCTGCTGCACATCCTCTGGTGTGGCCCCGTCATATTGAGTATAATCATCGCCCTCAATCTCCAGAATCAATTCTACCGTCTCGAAAAGACGTCCCAAAGTTTTGTCCTCACCCTTATAGCAATAAGTTCGCAGTTCTCTCTCAAAGAAACCCCGCCGTTTACTAATTGGCACATAGCTGAATGTTTCGCCCGCCTCAAGATAGTTAACTAAAGAAATAATAGGAAGAAAATTAAGCACATGTTTATCCTTTCAATTGGATCTTACCTTTCGTGCTGTCTATGGGCGCCGGTTTAACAATATCGGCGGACTTGCTATGCGTAAGCAGCAATGCAAAAGTCAGAAAGCAATATAAATTCATTTTTAAGAAGACAACATTTAAGTATGTGTAGGACAAAAAGAAAGTAAAAAATTTCTGATTGTAAATTTGTTTACAAAAATGAAACACTAAAAATAAACGCCGGCTGTCATAGTGCTATCAAACCAACGATTGTTTTTGTACCGGTTATTTGTGCCTGACGTCCGCCAATAATGGCTACATAAAGAGCGTCGTCGGCAATCGCTCTTTGTCAATTCGACATTTTTAAAAAGAACGATATTTTATTTTACGGCTGGTTCCAAGGTGGATTATTAAAGGTGGTCTCATGCGAACAGCCACGACATAATTACCAGGTAGTGTACCGTAAACAGCTGAGTACAATTTTTTCTTCCGAAGTGCATTGTCTGTCATCGAGTTTTGGTGGCGTGTGTTTATTTTACTTAAGAACTACAATATAATACACACAAACAACGGAAAATGGCGTGAACTTGTAACATACACAAAATCAGAGTTGCACTAATCACTGATTTTGACAGATAGTGCACTCAATATCTTTTTGTTGGGCAACTGGCATCACCTGTAAATGAATATATCTGGCGAACAGCTGAAGATAGCCGGCCAGTTTGACGGTATTAAGATGTCAATTCTGTGAATAACTGTTAAAACATATTATCAAAATAATGGTGACGAAGAAAATGCGAAAACATTACTAAGTTTTTTTTAGCAAAATATCTGCGACATGGGTGACTTGGGGATGTTGGAAACCAAGCAACGGTTTTGAGTGGTTTTACTTGGCAAAATCCTGGCTTATTTTGGTCTTCCTTCTTCTCGAAGTGGGCACGAAACTAGATAGTTACCTTTAATATACGTTAAAAGGTGGGTATTTATTTTAGTTTTCACAGTGAAATTCCATATAAAAAAAAATAATGAAAAAAAGTTTGTGAAACAATTTCATTTGTGGTACTAAGATCTTTATTGAGTAGAAATTTGGCATTCATTGAAAACGTGGACGAAACGTTTTTTCAACTTGGGCCATAATGATAAAAAAAAGGAATTTTCGTCGCTTCGCTTTGTATTTTCGTTCATTTTCTTTTAAATAAATAATATTTGTTAGTAAAGATAGCTCTTTCACTCTTATTTTTCATGATAACACTACGCCATGATACTATTAGGAGATAGTATCATTAGCACAACAACAACAATTTACGTCCAACGAAAATACCTTGATTTGCAAATGCCGTAAATGCAAATGTCAAAGTGGTTTTAGAAATAAACGTTGTTTTACAATTTATCTTCTTCAAATGTGTTTTAAAGTTGTAGTTTCATCTTAATAGCACTGTTTCGTTGCTTAAGGGTTGGTATTCTATTCTGCTTACAGAATAGCCGCTGAAATTTTTGATTGTTTCGAGAGCGAATTTGACAGCAATCAAATGTTTTTGTTTCCATACCAAAGCATGTTTCTTTATCTGCACTTATTGTTTTCTCTATTTTATATATTTTTTCTCAAAATTAATAATGAAAAACGACACATTGAAACCAATAAAATAGACAAAAATGATACGGGCTATAGTTTCAAGTGTTGCCACTATAATAGTTTTTTGCCATTTTCCTTAAAATAGACAGAGTACTATCCTATTTAAGTCAGTACCTATTTTAAGCCAGCGTTTCGCCGACGTTTTTTGTATGGATTTTGACAGTATTTTGCTCGAAAAGCTGAATCGATACCATATTCGGTTTTCGTGGTGAAACATCAAAAAAAGAAAATATTGATGACAAGTGTTCGTTTCGCTCTCTAGGGAATATATACATTTTACGAAGCCCAAAAAGAGCACAACCGCAGTTGCTGCGCAACAAATCGTTTTCTTACGTTAAATAAACGCGATCGCCAAACTTCTGATCGTAACTATAGGCCGGAACTATAGCAACATCACTAATACTAACAAACAACCAGTTAGAATTAGAAGTTTGGCGATCGCGTTTATTTTGCGTAAGAAAATGACTTGTTGCACAGCGATTGTGGTTGTGCTTTCAATGGGCGTCCCGAAATGTAAATTTTCCCTAGATGAAAAAACAAATTATGACGAAACGAACACATTTCGGCAATTTTTTCCGTTTATTTTTTTTATATGGAGTTTCAACGCGAAAATCGAATATATTACCGGCCTTAAAGGCCTAAACAGAATGAGCGCGTTGAGGAGCGTCGAGTTAAAAAGGCAACTCGCCAAAGTAAAGCAATTTTAGTTTTTCAGGTGTGGCAACGCGTGTGTAACGCGACGCTCAAAACCAAAGGTCAACGTACTCATTATGTTTTGGCCTTAAAGGTAGTGAGCTAAAATGTGCCACGAGTTCATCTTTAGAAAGATAAAAAGATGTATTGGGCGTCGGGTAGTGATGGGCCCGGAAAAAAATACTATGAAAAAACGAAGAAGATTGAAAACGTATCTCCCCTATGCTGACGACCCCCCAAACGTTTAAAGGACCATGATTTGAGTACACAGAAAAAAATATAGACCTATATTTGACCGATAAAATATGGTATTGATAGATAAGAAAATTTTCAAACAAGGTCTTAATTGCTTAACTTGACGAGTAGGACGACATTGGCACCAAGTGCACCAGGATGGCCAAAGAGAAATTGACAACAGAATCGCAGTATACTGTGAAAAATGCTATTGAATTTAAAAACATTATTAATGACAGACGACGAGGTTCTAGTATCATTTGACGTTATTTCATTATTCCCAAGCTTTCCGGTTAACATGGCTATAGGTTAGTTTGAAAAGAGGGTGCAGATTCTTCTTCAGGCCTCCAGAATGTGTCAGATGAGTTCAACCTGTGGGGATTAATTGTGATGATTGTTGCCGATACCCAGGATTAGTGAATCCTGGCCGATACCACAAGCATGAATACCAAGTTCATTAGTTATCGGCACCATGTGCTGGATCAAGTTCTTCGCGTTGTCATGGACGATGAGCTCTATGGTTATCTAGTCAGATAACCAAACCTGAATTGAAAGCAGCATTCAGAAATGATAAAACTCAGATTATGGAAACAGGCGGCTAGAGAGACGATATGAAGTTTCTCTTCCACCTCACTCGTGTCTTCCGTCAATTCACTGAGCAGAGTGAATCCCCTTTTGTAAAGTTTAATCAGATCACAAACATCTGCATTGCACGCTGAAGCTTTCGTGCCATTCTAGCTCTTCTTGCTTTTATTCTGATGGCTGAAACCCGGAACAGGTTGCGTAAAATCTGTTCATACATTTTTTGGACTGGTCATTGGTTCAGTATTAAATTGTTTTGCGCTGAACATTTTGAAGAACTATCTGTAGCTCTGAATGACTACCCAAAAATGCTTGAATGCACTGGAAAAACGGTACTATGAACGTGCGATCAAAGTTATGCAAGACTTATATAACTCCTGCCGTAACACGGACAGCCTTCCACTAAGATTCTTCCTCTCCAATGATAACGTGGATATTAAACTTCTTTGGGTCTTTGTTGATATAACACATATGTATGTGGCTCTAAAGCTTGTATTCACTTATATTAAGCAGTTATATAATGACTTCAAAAATTGCCCAAAACGCCGAAATAGGAATTTTAACATCATTTTATGTGTGAGGTTTTTTTTTTATCAAATTACCTTAAATGTAAGATTTTAACTAATCTTAAATAAAAACTTATTAAAATATATCCCGTATAGTGGAGGTAAACATCGATAATCGAAGCAAGAAAGAAAAGAATGATATTTTTGTATTTTTTCGATTTCCAGAGGTAAGACTGTATTCCCAAAACTAAATAAATGGTGGAAAAAATATATAATGTTTTTTTTTCAATCAAAAAGGGCAACCAACAAATTTCACGATTTGGAAAAAAACGGCTTGTCAAAAATCAGTAGTTTTACATAATTGATAAACCAGACAAAAATGCTTCTGAACATTTTTCTTAGTGGCTGGAATGCCTTTCAGTATCAAGAAGCACATGATGCTTACTTTTTCAAAGATATTGGTATGGCGATAAGCACACTTTTTTGGTACGATTTTCTTTTCTCAAAAATTTTCAAATTAACACTGTTGTCAGATGCATTGTTGCTGCGATATCACTTTATGGCATGGTGATTGTCTCGGCTTTGCAGTCTTTGACAGTCCATTTTGTTCAGTTGTCTCGGCATATCGTAGCCAGTGTTGCCGTTTTCGGTAGGTTCTACCAAAATTATTGGGTTGCCCAAAAAGTAATTGCGGATTTTTCATATAGTCGGCGTTGACAAATTTTTTCACAGCTTGTGACTCTGTAATTGCATTCTTTCTTCTGTCAAATATCAGCTGTTACTTTTAGCTTGCTTTAGAAGAAAATTGTAAAAAAGTATATTTGATTAAAGTTCATTCTAAGTTTTATTAAAAATGCATTTACTTTCTTTTAAAAAATCCGCAATTACTTTTTGGGCAACCCAATAGTACGTTTTTATTCTCTCGGTAGGCTGACCTCAATTTTTGGTAGATTTTGCCAACATATAAATACCAATTTATTTACTGAAAAAATCTGCGGGGATAACTCAAAATTATTTCACTTGTTGTTGTTGTTTTAGCTGTTTGTTGTGTTCTATCTTTCGTCTGCTTGATTCTGATCAAGGGACTCTGCGACTAAGATAGGGTGAGTCCACAGGGACCTGAGTCTGAATCGAGTGGGTCTGGCGGGCAGTTAAACAGGTGACGTGTATCGTGCGGTCCCTGGTTACAATCGGGAAATACATACTGGAGCTGCATAACTTACCACAGACCGGCCAATTGTTTTGTACGTAGTCAACAAGGTTTCTTTGTTTGCACCCCAAGTGCTGTGACTTAAGGACCTTGTTTCTACTTTTGACTCTGTCGCAAATTGCTGTGACATGTGGGGAGATTTAGTTAGGTCCATACAACGAATCCCATCACGCTCGTCTGCGAGTACCATTATCTGCGCCGGGAAATTAGGCCGCACTTGGGGTATTCGACCGGCTGGTATAAAGCGAGCGGCTTCTGCGTTAATGATGTCTCGGAATTACCTCTCGGCCACTGAAGCGGCGATTGGTCTTCTCCCTGAAGCCAGCTCAATCGGCCTTCTTCTGATTGATAAACGTCCGGCGCTCACAGGTTATGAAGTCGGGTGGTCGGTCGATGATGAGAATTATGGGGAGGTGGTCTGGGTCAGGGGAGAATGCCACGAAGGGTGATGCGCATTAAAGTCCCCTAGAACCAGACGATTATGGCCAGATAGTAACCCATTTATGTCGGGGTTGTAAGCTTGGCCATTAATCGGGACACAGCTACCAACCGGCGGTATGTACACGTTGTATAGCTCTATCTCGGCAGTACCGGACCTGACTGCTATCCCCATGCACTCCATGTAGCGCCAGGCGCAGGCGAAATGGGTCTATATTGCACGGAATGGTGTATCACGAAGGCCAATCCCCCACCTCCATTCCTTGCGATCCTTACGTAGCACAATCTCATCGATCTTGCCACGGAGACCGTTGCAGATTAGTAGCAAAAATGACACATTTCCCGGCACTGATCGGGGGGTCACATAGTCCGACGTAGAGGACGCAGAATTAGACGACGACGAAGCTTGTGACCCACTGTTGGCTATGTTCGCACAGCACCTTGCGACATATCCAGAATGACTATACTCCGGTAGTGAAGTGAGGCCAGAGCAAGATCGGAAATGTACCCACTGCAGGCACCGGTTACACCTAACCGACACCGACCGACGATGGAGGCGGTTCTGGCAAACCGAACAGAACCAGAGTCAGGGGTTCTTTTCAATACCGGCACGGACCAAAAACGTGCGGAAAAGGCACTCGGGGATTTGCCTCTCCCATGACGAAAAAATACGAACCTGTACACTGAGGCGGCAGCCCTTGCCGATGAGGGTTCCATCGGTTCAATCCGGTTCGCACAACCGGCTGCCATGGGATTCATCGTTACTGTGTATTCGTTAAGAGTGCAGAATAAACCCATGGATGTCGAGGAGCCAAATACTGTTACTGCTTCAAACTTGAGGAAAAGGGCGTAAGCTCAGATATTGACTGTAACTGGTACAAGCGTTGAAGTATCTCTTCCGAATTTCGTAAATTTTGGGCAACAAATGGGGCTTTTGTGGGTTCAGTACCTTCAATCGGAAAACTGGGCTATATGACAGCTGCATACAAATATGGTCAGATCTGGTGCATACTGAGTCGTTGAGGGTTCCATGCAACTCACTGGCACGGTGAAAATGAGCAGTAAAAGCTTATTTCTGGGCTCAAACCCTTAAATCGCTTTATTCAAACTAGGCACAGTTGCTCGTTGAAATCAGGACAAAAATACTCAAGATTTCTTATTGGAAGATCGGTATAAATGATGCTATATCAAGATATAGGTCATCCTTGAACTTATGGTTGTAGAGAGATTTCAACAAACAGACGTACGTACATGTTCAGATCGTCTATGAATATAACGACCGCTGAACGCCCGGGTTCGAATCCTGGCGAGACCATCAGAAAAAAATGTTCAGCGGTGGTTTTCCTCTCCTAATGCTGGCAACATTTGTGAGATACAATACCATGTAAAACTTCTCTCCAAAGAGGTGTCGTACTGCGGCGCGCCGTTCGGACTCGGCCAAAAAAGGAGGCCCCTTATCATTGAGCTTAAACTTGAATCGGACGGCACTCATTGATATGTGAGAAGTTAGCCCCTGTTCCTTAGTGGAATGTTCATGGGTAAAATTTGCATTTTGTATGCAAACTTTCTAGAGTTGAAAATGTACAATTAAAGAATTACAAATGGAATGAGAAAATGGCCAACTCTTCGGTGGTTGGTATAAAAACATATATGGCATTTTTGGCATGTAGAACATTTGGTACGTTTTGGTTGGATTTGGTAGGATGTTCTTAAATTTTGGATGGAAATTATTCTCTCGAGTGGCAACACCGATCGTAGCAATGCTTTTGATTTAAGCAAAATGTAACATCGACTGGCCTTTAATAGCTATATGTATATCTGCAAATCACCAAATTATTGCTAATAATCTGTAGGTTTTTCGAAAAACGCCCCTTAGAGATCTTTAATAAATAAAACACATTGTTGGTTAGGGAAGAAAATTGTCGTAGATTATAAACGTGCATTGTTTTATTATTATTTTTTATTTTATTTTTGTTGTTTGTTTTGTTTAATTTAAGGATAGGTACTTGTATAATGTTAAACTTAAATTGTAATTAATTAATTAATTAATTTTTGTCATTTGTTTCATTTATACTTCTTTCTCTTTGCAAGTTTGTCTGTCATTTTCTGGGTTGTATTCTTCTTTTGTTTTGGATTTTTGTTTGTCTTCATTTTCTCAATATCATATGCTTAAGATTTGTTGTGGTTTTTGTGGTTTTCCTTTATTAATATTATTTGTTGTTATTATTATTATTATTATTTTTATAAATTAGCAAATAGAGACTTAATTAGATAATAAAAAGTTTATATCATCTTTTTTACGCAAATATTCACTTAATCTTTGTTTGTTTGTTTTGGTTTTTGTTTTGCATTTAAGAAAAGATTGCATTAAAGTTTTACACCATTGAAAGGTATTTTGCTTATGATTAAAAATATTTTTTTTATTTAAGTTTTAAATATTTTTGTTTTTTGTTTTTTGTTGTTGTTGATTTTTATTCTGTTTCTTGTTGTTGTTCTTGTTGTGTATTTTGTTTTTACTTTGTTTATAGAAAAAAGTACTTTTGTTTTTATTTAAAAATTGTTGGATTGTTTTTAACTAGAGAGAAGAGAATGCTTTATGACTTTGGTTTATTATATATATATATATATATATATATATATATATATATATATATATATATATATATATATATATATATATATATATATATATATATATATATATATATATATATATATATATATATATATATATATATATATATATATATATATATATATATATATATATATATATATATATATATATATATATATGTTTTGTATGTTTTTGTTTCTTTGTTTTCTTGCTGCTGTTGTTGTTGTTATTGAATTTATTTTTAACAAAAAATCAAATATTACAGCTGGATTGCCAATGAATATTAAATTACAACTAGAAACATATTGGCCAGACATAGTTTATTCGATTTCTTGTTAAATTGGTTAAAAGGTCTTGGGTTTAAAAGTAAAGAAATACTTGAATTAGGTAAAAAAAAATATAAATTTATAAACATCACCATTGACATTTAAATTGACAATGCTAAACTTGACTTACTCCTAAATCCAGTGTTTCTATTATTTCTTGGTAATCAAGAGTTTTTTGGAACAATTTTTGCAACTATGAAATGAGTAGGCAATTTCAATAGGTTAGTGTAGTCAGTGACGGTATAAAATGTTGACATGGTCAACATAACTCTTCAGTTTAGATAGTGACAATATCATCATTGACGGAAAAGCTAACAAAATTCTTTAACCTATAGTCGGTTTTCAATTACAACCCTTCTCATGCAAGTTAGAACTTTCTACCAACCACATCACTAGGAAGTATCTGTGCAAATTTTCAAAAGGTTAGATTTATTCGATTATGATAGACGCAAAGTAAGACGTTCAATTATTCATAAGGGTTTTTTGGTCGCAGATCCATATTTCGATGTCTTACAAATGGATTGACAAGATTAGTGTGAACGCTTCCTATTGTGGGTGGGTATAAAAAGTATTCTCGATTAAATTGTTCGTAAAAAATATTACCACAGAACATTTGCTTGACATTTTCCCTCTTCCAACAAAATATTTTAAAGCGGAAATATATATACCATGCCTCAAGGGCTACTGTCGCAATTCGCGCTTGCCCAAAATTTGTCTTGCTTAATTTGTGCAACAAAGCAATACAAGCCTCTGGTGCATGCAGTTGACCCAACTTTTAACTTTTGAGACTATAGAAACTGTCTACAGCTCAAATCTACGTTACATGATGTTGGGGAGATATCAAAAAAACATATCAGAGATTTAAATAGCGATGTTAGTTCCCATTTTCCTCTCAAAGGTTATTCCAACCTCTGTCGTTGTCATCTAAACATACCATTGTACTATATATATAGAATTGCCATAGAATTATTTTTTTTTTGTTGCAAACCTTAGTCGATTCGTCAACACCTGGAATTCTTTAGCATTTACAAAAGTTCATTTGATTTTACGATTTTACCGATTTCGGGAACTTTCGGAAGGTTTTTAGCGTTGCGGCAACTCGTTCGTGTGCGTTGGTTAATTTATAAAAAAAAAGTCTGCGCATTTTGCTCCATTGTAGCTTAAAAAACTCATCCTAATTTAAAATTCCGACCATTCGTTTCAAAGTTTCTCCCTAGTTGCTAACAAATTTACTGTACATATTTAAAATGCGGTACTTGTGGAAACAGTACGAAACGAGTGACAACACATTCCGTGTTGAAACACACACTTCGTGAAGTAAGCACGTAAGATTAGCAGCACTTTGTTATAAAAGTGTGCAGCCAGTGTAAAATAAGACAACTTATTTTTAATTTAAATTTAAAACAACTTTTTTATTTAGGAAAAATGTACTCTTAAAATAAATTAAAAAATATTTAAGAACAAAAACAAAATAAATTAAACAATAACATCAAAAAATGTATTATAACATTAAAAAAAAAACCCTATATAAACCATCATATGTTTTATAATTTAAAAAGAAGAAAAATAATAAATAATAATTAAGTGAAACAAAATCAACAGAGATTCTTAAAGAGACCAATTATAACTGTCTATGTGTGTGGATGTTTCTTTTTCTGTTATTTGGTTTTGAATAGTTTTTTAATCTTATCTTAATTATAGCATTATTGATGTTGTTGTTCTTCTATGTGTTTTTTCCATATTCTTCTCCGAGCCTTAACAAATTTTAGATTTTTTTTCCTTTATTTAAAAAAAAAAAAAAAAAATATTTATATATGACTAACAATTGTTTAAAGTTTTTAAAAAAGATGGCACGTATAAGACCACATACACTATGATCATTAGTAGTAGTATAAGAGTAAGATAGTGAGAGGGAGAAATGTGGGGTGAATGAGACCAAATTAAATATGATGGTGAGCAGGATGTCAGGAAGGATGGATGGAGTGAGTAGTTAAAATATTGAATTAAGTACGAAGGAAGTAAGTTTTAGTTTTAGTTTTCTCTGAAAAAAAAAAAATCGGAATGGAATAAGTAAAAGCCTTCAGCGCAGTATGCTTTACACTCTGTTTTATAACAGCTGTTCTTCTAAAATAAACACGTTGGCAACATTGTTAAGGCTTTTAGACCGAAAAAAAACCAGAAAAACTTCCATTTTCTTTTGTTTAAGTGTAAATCATAAAAATTATGTTGTTGCGGTTATAAATTGTTTTTTATCTTTTATTTATATAATTTTTGCAGTTTAGGTTAAAGATTAGTTAGAGCTATCTAAAATGTTTGGAAAGTTTTTTTTTCTTCTTTTTTAGAGTTAGACAGATAGAGTTTTAGAGTTTGAGATAGAGCGATAGAGAGAGAGAGAGAGAGAGAGAGTGGAGATTGGGAGAGCGATAGACATTTGGAAATACATATGTTTTCTCTTTTATTTCTAATTAATTTAGTGTTCTTGTTGTTGCTTCATTTATTTGTTTTTTTTTTGTTTGTTTGTTTGTTAAATATCTCTTTTCAATTATGTTTTATTAGTTGACTTTTTCTTAACATGTTTATAACTTCATAAATGTGGTTTATTTCTTCAATATGACTTTTTCTTTTTAAAAACTTTCGAAAAATGTGAAATTAAGTTAAATGTTTGCTTAATTTGTTTTTGATATATGCTAAATTAAATTGTTTTTCTTCTTCTTCTGCTTCTTCTCCATATCTTCTTCTTTATGTTGTATTACACAGTGTGTGTGTTGTTTGTTTTGAATAACTTACTCCTAAAAATAAAGAGAAAGAGAAACAAATAGAAAAAAACGGCAGATATTAACATCGAGGTAATAGTAATCTTATTAATCGTAATATTTTAACAGCAGTACACTAAAAGAAAAAAAGACGTTGCAAAGTCATGTACCAACGTGTCATTATCATTTATCATACACAGACGTTATTGGAAATATTGTGAACAAGTGTGGATGATTTTGTTAACTCGCGTTGTTGTTTCATGCACCGACCGTTATGAACATCAACCCTACAAAAACCTGTATGTATAGCAACCTTAAATTTAAATGAGTTTAAAAAACATTGCATGTACACAGCTGACTGTGGTAAGACGTTTGTATACATTCAATGGGATGGATGGAACATAGGTTCGATACTCAGCAGCACACAAAAACTTTTTGCAATCTTTAAAAAACTGTGCACAAGACGTTGTCAGAATGTGAACGGATGTGGACGTTTCATTTACAAAAACTGTTGTTGGGTTATGAACATTTGTGGTCGATCTGATAACATCTGTATGTTGATTCATTTTTATGAACAAATGTGGTGACTTTGTCAAAGCCGTGCTTGGTTTTTTTCTGTGGGTTCATTTGACAGTTCCATGAAGGAAAACTGTCAAGTAAACCTATTTCCAATCTACATTAAGTTTGGTGAATACCGGTGTAAGTTTTTAATTTCAGCATAGAATTAGTCAGCTAATCGTTTCCATTTTTTTTCGATAAATCTTGGTTCATTAAATGGTTATCCAAATTTTCTGAACATTTGTTGTATGTAGGGGGAACAAAAATAGAATGTATCCTATTCTGTACTTATTGCACTTTATTTGTGCTAAATGAAAATAAAAACGGTTTTTATACAGCCGATATATTTGGTTATGGACCGATTTCGACCATACCTGGCATGGGTATACAAGACACAACAGAAAATAATATGCAAAATTCTAAACATATGAATGCGATAAGAATTGCGCTCTACAGTTGCCCATAAATATGAACCAGTTACAAGTACACAACTAATTTCACGCGCACACCTCTAGTTGAAAGTCAAACAATTCAAACACAAACACAATTCAACATGCGAAAGTGCAGCCAAATCTTAGAAAATTGTGCACACAAAGGCACGGAATACTGCTATATATGAAGCAACTATACGAGTTATATCAAAAAAAAAGTATATTTGTAATAATTGAAGTGCATTCGTTCGGGAGAGATGAGGGTGCCTTCGACAGAAGAATTAACGTACATCGCCAGCTTGATTTAGAATGTGACGGCAATAAAAACACATGTACGTTAGAGTGTCCCAAATACCCTCCAATTTTTCCTTTTTAGCTCAGTAAGCAAAATACAGAATACGATTGTATAATGATATCCTGTGCTGACTCGACGTCCACGTATCTCCTAAGGAAACCTGTTAAGAACTTTAGGTCCAATCATATAATACCTTAGTACATTTTTAAGTATACGGAACTTATGATTGAAAAATGTACTGGATGTTACCCTTGTATCAGATAATATTAGCGAAAGGATATGTGACTGGAAAGTGTTGGATGACCACAGCTTTTCTGATCATCTTGTCATCCGTTTTTTTGGATGATGGTTACCCTTATGAATTATACATGACGGCAACTCTGGACAGCTGTCAAATCCGATGAATATGAGTGCATCAGGGAGTATCTTTTGGTCGTTAACGGAGAATCATCTACACAGAAAAATTATTTGAATAATAAACATTTTGAAATTAAGCCTTACCCAACTCGCCCATCCTTTGACAACCGTCAAAGGGTGGGCAAGGAAATTGTCTGTGGGCTTAACAGAAGAAAGCCCGATTGGGATAAATTTCGCAACAAATTCTGCACGACCATCCTCTCCAGAGCTGAAAACGAAGTGAAAACTGCGGAGGATATAGACATGGCCCTAAACGACTCGCTGATAGCATGCCTTAGTGCCATACCAAGGGACAAGCGGCGACCGCCATTGTGAACCCCAGAACTGTTTGATCTGAGGAAGGGTTGAAGAAAACTCTTCAAGGGCGAGGCCCAGAACAATTCCTGTGTGGAATTCTGCAGCTCTGTGGAGGATACATCTGAGGACTCTAGGCTAAGGAAGATCCTATCCTCGAAACCTATTATGGTTGGATACATTCAGAAGTCAGAGAAGGTATGGACAATGTCTGGAGAAGAAACAGTAGAAATACTCGTTGACACACATTTCCAGGAAACTCTCCAACGGACAACGTGGCGCCAGAAGAGGTTGTCACTGCTATGCATTTGTCGGAGGTTGTTGGGGAATTGTGTCTGAAATCCCTTGGGTGATAGAAAGTTACGACTGGTTTAAATCGCCAGGCTCTGATGATGTATCACCGATTGACTTACAAGCTTTGTCCCTTTTGGCATAGGGAGATATACTATGCTTGTATCAGCAAGTCGTATATACCTGTGGAACACAAAGATCATTTTCATTTCAAAAGCAGGAGATCCTTATCATCCTATTTGTCAGCCATCCTTTATGCTGAAGATTCAAGAGAGTGTGATAGAAACATATCTTAGTCAAAGATCCTTCGACAACAGCATGCACATAGTAAGAGCAGGTCCACTGAAACAGCCCTTCACAACAATCGGCTACATAAAAGGTTCTCTCGCTGCCAAGGAATACACAATTGTAGGTAGCATCTCTTGACGATGTTGTGGGTGCTATCTGTGATGTAAAACCAACATCAATCATGAAGGAGGGTTTCTATGCAACAACACTACCGTAAGAAAGTTTAGTAATAACGTAGGTTAGGTTTAAGTGGCAGCCTGCCATCAGACTCAGACGACTTCGTTCATTGTGATACCACAGGAACAGGAGACGGAAGACGCCTTCTAGTTCCAACCGTCGAACCATCAAAATCGGTTTAAAAAGACCAAAAACTAGCGAACATCTGCTGAATCAGACAAGCTCTCAAAGAAGTGGGTATCTAAAGTGGGACACCTTAATTGATCCAATCCTAAGACCTAGAGACTGGATAAACCATATGTTAAGGAACAGGTGGATAAATTGCGGGTCCCATAACATAAATATATGGAAGAAAGTGGCACAGGGCACGCTACAGGGGGCATTTTATCACCACTACTTTGGTTGACCACCTTAAATAACTTATTACGGATGCTGAATGAGGAGGCATTTGAACCTGTTTGCTACGCAGACGATGTGATAATACTTCTTAGGGGTATGGTTCCGAACAGGCTATACAGAAGGGCAGAAAAGTCCTTCCGTATGGCATATGACGGGGCTAGACCCAGGGGTCTCAATGTTAACTCAAAGAAGGCTGCAATATGCCTGTTCACGAGGAAGACGAAGGTGGGCCAATTTGACGCACGTTTCCTCAACAAAACGATTTCGATATTAGACAACGTGAAATACTTAGGAGTGATCTTGGATAGGAAACTTACATGGATGTGTCACATTCTGAAGCGTACTGAGAAAGCTAACAGATGTTGGGCACTATGTAGATGAAATGGGCCTGAATCCGAGGATAGTCAACTGGCCCTACAGAAGCGTGGTGAGACCAATACTTACTTACGCCTCAGTATTTTGGTGGACTGCTATGGAGAAAAGTGAAACATAAGGACCATACAACAGTTTTAAATAACATATTGTCTTGGCATAGGCGGAGAAATGAGGACCACGCCCACTAGGGCACTGAAGACTATTCTCTATATCCGACCCATTAACATGCAGAATAAGTGTGAGGCAGCCAATGCGGCTGTGAGACTTAACGCGATGGGAGAATGGATTGAGGATGGGAGCTCATACCATCGCGGTATAATCGAGGCGACAATAGGAAACCTGGAAGGAAGGGAAGAGGTTTCCGATCGGATACCTGAGAAGACACTTGAGGTCGAGTGCGAGACACTGCTGCCAGCGGCACAGTCTTGGACTGACGGAACCCTAGTATTACCATATGGAAGATCATGTTACACGGATGGATCAAAGCTAGAGGACAGAAAGCTTGAGAACCCAGGTACTGAGATCTGTTGAAGACCGCCTGTCCATAATAAGGTCCTGCAGGCGGTGGTGGTGTGGTGCTAACACGAGGGCTCGAGTGTGAACATCTTTACGGACAATAATATGGCCATAAGAGCAATAACAACCAGGACGGTAAGATCACAAACAATCTTGCACTGTCAAAATTGGATTACCGCCTTCTCTGACGATGGCACAATTCGGATCGAGTTTTTTTTTTTACTTTTTAGTTTTTAGAGCGCACAACAAACCGATTACTGGCTTAGGTGTATGTCCCTAGTGGCAATACGGGACACACACGCAGAAGATGTTCTATAGTCTCTTTATCTTCGACGTCCTCACAGCTTCGGCAAAAGCCACACTAGACATTGTTCATACTTCCTCGGATTTCTGTACATAACCCACCGTAATACGTCTCGAGGTCTCTGCTCGCTCTTGTATTTTCTTAGCTTAGCCTTATAAACGTCCCAATCGCGCGGTGGCTTTCGCTCTGTTGAAGAGGTTTCTGCAGCCGTTCCTTAGACCAACCAGTGCTGGGGTCCCCGCAGCGGTCGCTGTTTGCCCCTTGGTTTGGCTGCTGACACAAGCGAGTCATTCTTTCGTGTGATTCGCCTGACCATTATGTCCCTGTCCTCCCCAGTTTCCACTTCTTTTTCATGTCTCAAAGGGATATCCGTGCCGAATGTGTGCCGAAATTTACCCCACTCCGCCTTTCTTCTGTTTAGCCGAGGGACCACTCCGAAGCACCTTTTGAATTCCACCCAACAGGATGACCCACCCACACAAGGCTTGTCGGGTCTCTTTTCGACGTCTTCCTCTCTTACTTCGACCGCGGTTGGCTGCAGTCCGACAGACTTTATTGGATATGTAGTCGATTGTTCCTCAGACAAGTGTTCAGCAACAACTGCTGAGTCGTCTTCTGATTTCTCAACCCTTCAGCTTAAACGTGTTGAATCCGTAGGATACAACTCCTTTAGACCTTTTGAGGTCTGCGGAACAGTCGTAGTTTAGTACGAATACTGCATGTCTCCAGTCGCCATTAGCCTCACCAATCTATCAATCTTCCAGTCGGTGGTTGAAAGATTGGGATTACATTCTTTTAGTCTCCCAAGTGTGGATTCAGGATATGAGGGAATCCTAGGTATCCAAGCGTGTGGCATTGGTCGAGAAGGAATATCTTCCTTCTTGACTAAATCCAATGCCAAGCTTGGCCTGATCTCGCCAATCTTTTTTAGGCTGCAACGATACATTTCAATCGAGCGTTGATCCCCCCAGACCAATTGGTTTGAATCGATCCCCATAACGACCTGCAACACCAACAAACTGGAGGAAGCCCTGCCAATTCCGCAAGAACTTCGTAGTATACAGATGACAGTCCATTGACTATTGCATTCCAATTGTTCCTAGGTATGCAGCCCTTATACTACCATCAACAAGCTGTCCTTACCGACGTTAGCAAAGGTCCTTGGACCTATATTAGTACTGTTCGCCTTAGTTCTTTTGGTGACCGCAGCTTTTTGGCTGAATGCGGTGCCGTTTCCGAACCTAGACGTGTAGCCTGCTTATCGGTGAGAGTTTTAGGATCAATAAACCTGAAAGCGACGCGCCTATTATTGTTCTAAGCTCTTAAAAAGCGTATTGGTTTTCTAGAGAAAGCGAATGTTCTAAGCAAATTACAGGCAAAGATAGACTAAGTTCGGCCTGGTCCTTAAGACTCGAACCTGGTGTCAGCAGGGGGTGCAAGTCTCCATGGGAGAAGAGAATGTTTCATTTGCTGAAATCGCAAAATGCCTGGGTGATTTGCTGTACAGGAAATTGAACTTCAAATCAAACATTTTGGAAAGGGGGAGAAAGGCAACTCTTGCCCTATACAAGAGAACGCATAGATAGCGCATGTGTATCATGCGCTATAATGCTATATGGTGTTGTAGTTTGGTGGACGGCGCTTCAAAAGTCCACCTTCTGTTTAACACTTATCTGGATCCAAAGGATGGCTTGTTTGGGCATCAACGCCGCACTGAGGACGATACCATCTGATGCACTGAATTTAATGCTTCTGGACATTGTGGCTAAAAAAATTGCCGCGAACACTGCAATGAGGCTAGGGGACCTTTCTCTTTGGCGGCTATGGACACTGTTATGCTGTTATGCTTAATGGAATGTCCGATGTTCCAGGCAGTGTAGATTACACCATGATCAAAAGTACTGTACCACTATTCCTGAGAGAAGTGATTGGAATACAATATAACTGGTAATATAAGTTACTAGACTTCATCACGGATGGTTCAAAACTAGACGACCAGATGGGTTTTGCGGTGTACTCTAAAGAACTAAGACTGGTCATATTGAGAAGGTTACCCGACCACTGTGGGTGTATCAAGTGGTGATCAGTGCAATTAAAGAAGTGGTGGAATGGCTAAGATGTAATGCAATAACGACGATTGGCACAAATATCTTCTCAAACAGACAGTAAGCCATTAAATCTCTGAGAAACATATTCCTGAATTCAAAAACCGCCCTCGACTGTAGCATATCTCTCAACGAGATGACTGAGTAGTTCAAAATTCATCTGTTCTGGGCCACAGATATACAAACAAACAAATTTGCCCATGAACATTCCACTAAGGAATAGGAGCAAACTTCTCATATATTAATGAATATAGGCCGATTCAAGTTTAAGCTCAATGATGAGGGGCCTCCTTTTTATAGTCGAGTTCGAACGGCGTGCCGCAGTGCGACACCTCTTTGGAGGGAAGATTTTACATGGCATAGTACCTCAAAAATATTGCCAGCAATAGGAGGGGAAAACCATGGCCAAAATTTTTTTCTGATGGTCTCGCCAGGATTCGAACCCGGGCGTTCAGCATCATAGGCGGACGTAATAAACTCTGCGCTACGGTGGTCTCCGGTGGCCCAGAGATATCCCAGGGAATTGTAGAGCAGACAAGCTTGCGAGACAAGGAACTGCCTTACTTTTTTTCGGGGAACTGGAATTTGTGGGTAGCCTCTAGTGACATGAGAGCTTAGTCTTTAGGATTAGGCCCGAGGGGCAGCGAATGACAAATGGTCACAAAGTGGAGGTTTTAAACACTCCAAAACTTATGTGGACCAATCTAGACTTGAAGAAGTCCACGCTCTGCTGTCCTTGGCTACAACAGACGTCTTAGTCATAATGTCCGTCATGATTGGCAACTGTCTGATCGGAAAACATGATGACAGAATGAAGGTTACCAGTCACGACTTCTGTAGAAACTGTGAGGACGTTGAGGAAGAATAGACTATAGAAAATCTGCTGTGTGTCCCGTACTGGCAGTCAGGAGTTTAACTTTAGGTTCTCGTTTCCGTAGTAACAAGAAGATATATTCCTTCTCCTGTTTCTGTAGTATCACAAATGACGAAAACGTCAAAGTGGGCCTGATGGCAGGCGGCCACTTAAACCAAACTTAGCCTAACCATGGCTAAAGAACCAACTGCACCCAGTACAACTTCTATAGCTGGGATAAAATGTACGATTTGACTTGGAATTTCTTTTTGATTCGTCTTAGCCAGATCCGCGTGTCCGCATATCCTTTTTGTACCGTTTGTCTGTCAGTCGCTTTTTTGTCGTTAAGGCGGAGATCGCATTTGTTAACCAAGCATTACGAAATTTTCCACATATTACTTTCGTAGAACAAATATAGCTCCCATATATATAATTCGCCCGATTTACACTTATAAGAACGTAGTTACTACAATTTGCACGAAATTGGGTATGGAATATTTTAATGTAAAATCATGTGCCAAATTTCATCAAAATCGTTTCAGATTCATGTGTGTGGCTGACAAATAGAAAAAGCAGATCGACACGTGCCACTGATTTCTCTCTAGGTTGTGATGTAAGAAACAAATAGAAATGTTTGCAAAAACTTAGTTGAAACCAATCAACATAGTTGAAAACAATATGTGTATTTTGCGTACCAAGTTTTTGTCAAATTAGGCACAAATTGCAGCTTATCGTTGAGTTTAAACCTAAATTGGATAGCACTCATTGATATGTGACAAATGCGCCCTTTTCCTTAGTGGAATGTTCATCGGGAAATTTGCAATCTGGACCGTGCTTGGCACCATTGTTGGAAGTCATAACTTAACACTCCGTGCAAAGTTTTAGAAAAATCAGATAACAATTGCAGGACTCAGGATGCCCAATCAATCGGTTCATTAGGATCTTTATCGGGTTATAGACCGTTTTGGACCGTACTTGGCATGGTAGATGGAAGTCATAACAAAACACTTCGTTCAAAACTTCAGCCAAATCGGATAACAATTGCGGCTTCCAGGGGCAAAAGAAGTCAAATCAGGAGATCGGTTTATGTGGAAGCTATATCCAAATCTGAGCCGATATAGCCGATTTGCATACCCAACAACCTGCACTAATATGAAGTATCTACGCAAAAATTCGAGCCAATATCTTCATTCGTTCAAGTGCTATCGTCATTTCGGCAGGCGGTCAAACGGACCGACATTGTGAGATGCCGATCTAATGTCGAGACGATCAATAATATATACTTTATTGGGTTCTAGATAAATATTTCGGGGTGTTACGAATGGAATGACTAGATTAGTATACCCCCATCCTATGGTAGTAGGTATACAAATGAGAAGATACTTCAGGCAAGAAAAAAATTAAACCCGGGGAGAGAGAGACATCACGAAACATTGTGTTGCAACACTACAATCAGGCCAAGCTCTCGTGGAAATTTTCTTAGTTTGACCTTGAAACAGAGAATTTTGTGAGGGTGTTTTAAATACTGTATGGCCACCGTAGCGCAAAGGTTACCATGCCTCCCTATGACGCTGAACGCCTAGGTTCGAATCAGAACATCAGAAAAAAGTTTCAGCGGTGGTTATTCCCTCCTAATGCTGGCGACATTTGTGAGGTACTATACCATTTGGTATGGCAGCCATGTATAAACTTCCCTACAAATAGGTGTCGCACTGCGGCACGCCGTTCGAACTCGGCTATAAATAGGGAGACGTTTAAACTTAAATTAGACAGCACTCATTGAGATGTGAGAAGTTTGCCTCTGGTGTTTAATCGAATGTTTATGGGCAAATTTTGCAATTTCTTTTAAATATGTTTTTGGAGGCCCCACCGTGGTGTCAGGGTTCAAATCCCGGCTAAACATCAGAAAATTTTGCAGCGGTGGTTTTCCCCTTACTAATGCTGGATACATTTGTGAGGTATCCTTCCATGTTAAAACTTCTCTACCAAGTGGTCGGATTCGGCAATAAAAATGAGGTCCCTTATCATTAAGCTTTAACATTAATCGGACTGCACTCATTGATACCCTCTGTTCCTTAAGAGAATGTTCATGGAAAATTAAGTATTTAGTAGTATTATATGTATTATGTATGCATCTAGAATTACGAAACATTAACCCATGCGAAATACGGTACAAGTGGGTCACTTATCTGGTTTAGACACCACATAAACAATTTCCAGATTAAAATTCGGTTAAAATAAGTCAATTTAAAACATTGGCTTGCGTAACGCATACAATGCAAAAGGGTCGATAATGATGAAAACCGGAAGGAGAATTTTGGTTTCAGGAATCTTATTGTAATTAAAAAATTTAACATACCATAAGATTGAGTTAACAATAGGTAGTCCTCGTATGTGCATATTTTTAGCTGTATTTAATATTGACATCCTTTACAACTTGAAATAAATTTGTGCAACTTGTAGATCACTTGGAAATAATTGATATTTTGCCCCCGTGTTCTTGCTTATGCATACCCATGTACTGTAGCCAGATACTATAAGGAACATGATTGCCATGTTCTTGCCCATGTATTCGAATTTTCCGTTTGAGACGAAGTAACGGACCAAAGGAGAAAATGTCAATCAAAGTTTAAGAAGAAAAATGCATACGTATCCTGAATTTCATTCTTGTTATTATAGTCGTTATACGTAAAGACATAAAGTATGTACAGACCAAAGGATATTCGTGTGTACACATGTACATTTATACGTATGTATATGTTAAATACATACATATGCACTCATATTTCATTCATTTCAAGTGTGTTTCAGCATAAAATTTAAAAATTTTAGGATTGTCTTACTGCTGAATTGTAAATTTCTCTTATGTGCTGTTGATGTTGATACGGAGTGGAGGTATGGCCGCACCAGCACAGAATTTGCTAAATGATTTGAATTTTTTATAACTGTTTTTATTTATTATTATTGCGTTGTAATTTATTGGCATTCTGTTTCCCAACATACTCCAACAGTAAAGTATATGTGAACATATATAAACTTTCCACAACTTTTGTTGGTTGAAATGTTATACCTGGCTAAGAGAAAACTCTCTCCAAGGATATGCGATGCAGATGCATGATCATGTGCAACTACAGAAACGTTTACTAACAATCTGCATTTTATTTTACACTAGCTGAACCTGGTCCGCTCCGCTGCACCTTCTTTTACAATAGATGGAACAAAAGTGTCCTTTAAATATTTATTTTCGACGATTAGATAGCTTTTAGTGAAATACCAAGCTACGAAAGTGTTATATGTACGTCACTTGATTTAGAGTATAGGTTAAATTTGGTTGAAAAGAGGAGGCGGATATTAATCCACCCCATGCCACGATGGACATACACCTAAGCCACTAATCGGTTTGTTGTGCGCTCTAAAAACTAAAAAGTAACCTCGAAAAAAATCGAAGTTAGGAATTCCGTGCTACTTACAAAATCCTTTCTTCGGGTTATCGAAGTCTATTAACTTGATTTAACCAAGGACTTGCATATAGTCGAAAGGCAGATAAAGTGATGCCAGGTATGCTCCACCGTCTCCCTGTCTCATCAATGTTGCACGTTGATAACTCTGGGGAAAATACATAATTTAAAACCTTATGACATATAACGCAGGTCCTTGAGCGAGTACTAGTGCTAGCATAGAATAAATGGTAGTTGATATTGTTCAGTCCAGCAACTTTCATCCATGTCGTCCATGGCTCCTGAAGTATCTTATAACTGTCTTCAACCTGTTTTTGAACACTCTCATAGTACCCGATGAAGTCTGGAAAGGACCCGAGTAAGGGGGTGTCGTACCTACCGATCTCCCTTCTCTTACCGGTAGCCAAGACACTTGAGGGACTACTCCTCCCGAGACTCGTTCAAAAACTGCATAGCACAACAACTGCTATACATGCCATCACCGCACATATATGCCGTGTGATAGGACAGAGTAGTTTTGCCTCAATTCCTAAAGACGGTGTTGTTGTATGTCTCAACAACACCGGTTTTGATATAAAGCGAAAAATAGCACAGACCAACAGATGCTTGGAGTGTTTGAGAGAAAGATTCTTCGTAAAATTTATGGGACAGTTTGGATTGATGTGTAGAGTATCGGCGTCGTATGAACCACGAACTGCATGAGCTGTATGACGACGTAAAAACGCAAATGTTAAACGTATCAAAATACAAAGATTGCGATGGCAATGTCAATTTATCAGAATGAATGAAGAAGCTCCAACGAAAAAGTCTTTTGAAGACGAAAGACAAAGTGGTGAAAGATATATCGAAACTTGGTGTCAGAGATATTAGATGGAGCGCAGAAGACCAAGGCGATTGGAACGCTATTCTAAGTGTTTTGTCATAGCCAATTGAAGTAAAGTAAAAGCAAATAATTGTCAATTTGGTTTATGTTTTAATGTGTCTAAAAATAGGATTTAAGTTGTTAGGCGTTGTGTAAAAAATGCTATAAAGGTATACGGAGATAAGAAATAAAATAATAATAACTATTCAAACCATGTCTCTATTTTGGCTCAAATTGGAATATCAAATGATATTTTCTTTAGTCACTGAGAAAAAACACAATCGGCTTATACTTTCAAACAGTTGAATGTAGATTTTTAAGAATTCTCAGATGATTGTGTGTTTCTTCTAATGTCCCTCCATCCAGGGTGTAACCACAATTTCCATTTCATGTTGACTACCATTGGCATTTTTTGGTGTGCCAAAATGCCATTGTCCCTGCCAAAACAAATCATTAGATACTAATGTTATCAAAAGCAATGCGTATTGTGGTAATGCTGAACAAGTTGTGGTAGACTGATTGAAATTTCAATGGCCACCTACTATCAACCATAACTGTGGCTAGAGCGTAACTACTTAAACGTTTCTGCAGAATAAAACTAAGTACAATCTAAATTTTGTGACATAAAAATCCATTTGGGGAACAACTGTTCATCATCTAAACTAAAAATGTACAAAGAGCATGGAAAGGATTTTGTAGAACGTTAAGAGCGTCAAGGCCCTACACAGAAAAAAAAATATCACGAATATTTTTTCAATTAAAAATTTAATTGAAAATAAAAATGTTTTCAATAAAAAAATTATTGAATCTGGAATTTTTTCAATTACGATCCTGATTGAAAATTTTGTCATTTTCAATTAAAAAATTAATTGATTCAATAATTTTTTTAATTAAATCTTAAAAATTTTTATATTTAAAATGTGATTGAAAATTGTATATTTTTCAATTAAACAATAATGACAGTGACCAAAAGAAAAAAAAACTGGTTGTCTATCCAGCTTGTCACTCGATTCGTTCGCCAACTCATTGAAAACAACTGATTTTAAAGAGGGACAACAGTTGTTTTCATTGTAAGGCAGTATGTTTTTACAACCTTTTTTTAATGGAGGCGCAAATTTTTTTAGGCCGTTCGTTTTTGAAAAAGTCAAATAGCTCAAAGTTTTGTTAAATTCCTTCTGTATATCGAAGATAAAACTCTCCCCCACAGTCTTTCGACTACCTCTTTACATTTCTACACGCATTTCTTATTAATGATCACAATATTTATATAAATGGTAAAACGGCTTCTTTAGAATCAATCTAATTAAAACATACTCTAGATAAATGTGTTTCTGCTCGGTTTACTTCCGCAATGCATGCAATTCATAGTTACTGCCTCGCTACTCTTTCATTTATAATTCGGGAGACACTATTTTCTGTTTCATTTTTGGAAAAAACCCCGGGGTTTTTTTGTTTCTAAGGTGTGATCATGGACCCATACATAAATCTAAAATTTGTGTTCCAGAAATTTTGCATATGTAAACCATGTTGCATCGAAATCGAGTGCGCGCCCTATAGAGCCCGCTTTTTACAAAAAATTTAATATAACATTTGCAAATTTTCATCATTGGAAATTTCATTATTCAAAAAAAGAAATTGCGAAAAGCTGCTACAAATACTGGCCAAGCTATGTACCATAAAGAAGTATGTTTGGTGAATTGGCCTTATGATAGTTTCATATTTCTTTTTAGCTGCAAAATTTAACGCTGAACAAAAAATCCATAGAGTTCAAAGTTGACGAATGGCGATAATTTGCTGTAGGTTATATATAGGATGAAAGGTTAATAACAGGGATTCGGAGCCGAGCGGAGCCCGGGGCGGGAGCGAACATTTTAAAACCCGAAACGGAGCTCCGCTTCAAAAACAATTTTGAATACAAATTTTTTGGTTTACGAAGTGACAATAAGTCAAATATATGTCTCGTTGCTTCATATACAGACACAAAGTGGCGTGGCTTAACAAAAAGTAGAAAGTGTGATTTTTATAGCCACCACCATAGGATGGGGGTATACTTATCTAGTCAGTAACACCTCGAAATATTCGTGAAAGACCCCATAAGGTATATATATATATATATATATATATATATATATATATATATATATATATATATATATATATATATATATATATATATATATATATATATATATATATATATATATATATATATATATATATATATATATATATATATATATATATATATATATATATATATATATATATATATATATATATATATATATATATATATATATATATATATATATATATATATATATATATATATATATATATATATATATATATATATATATATATATATATATATATATATATATATATATATATATATATATATATATATATATATATATATATATATATATATATATATATATATATATATATATATATATATATATATATATTCTTGATCGTCTTATGCATACACATACAAATAATTACCGAACGTCTGTCGACCGTAACCGGAAATAGAATTCTGCAAAAACAAAATTTTACGTTCCGTTTTCGTGTCTCCAGATCTCGAAATGGTTGCGTAATTTTGCAAGTCACCTTATGATACCCAAAAAATACGAAACGGACATGTTTACCGATTGGGACAATATGGGTATCAAATATGAGGGCCGATCAGGATAGAATAGTGTGTGGGCGACAGCGGCAGCTAGTGAAGCACCTAAGGAGGAATTGTCCACATCGTACATGTCACGTGTCCTGAGGAAGAGTGCTTCTGCTTTCTCACCTGACCCTGGATGCATACGGAAGCTCAACATGACAAGTCTAACGAATCTTGTGAGGATGAACTCCTGGCGGAATCAGAAGACAAGGCTATCGCAACAGTGGTGGAAGTTCTGGATCCTGACTACTGGTCCGGTTTCTGCAGATAAATCCGCCTCCGCGGCACTAAAGGTCCTCCCGATAGCAGAGGGATTTGATGTGGTTCTTATTCAGAAACCATGGGTGTGTGGAGGAATGGTTCGTGGGCTAAGAAATCTGGGATTTAAACTACTCAAGGGTAAGGGAAATGGGAGACACAGAGCCTGTATTCTTGCAAAGGATTCAGTAGTAGCCAGCCTTGATAAATAAGTCTCAATACTGGCTGCATTCTCTATATATGCACACGATTCAGAGATGTCGCCTTCAATCCTTAAGGTGCTAGTTAAAGCTGGTCATTGTAGGAAGTGATGCTAATGCACATCACCAGATATGGGGAAGTTCGGATGTCAACGCAAGGGGTGAGCTACTAATTGAATATTTTATAAGTTGCAATGTGGCGATTTGTAATAAAGGGGTAACCAACCTTTATTATCAGGAACAGGCAGGAGGTACTAGATATTGCCTTTGTATCGAAACATATAAGTGGAAGAATATATAAGTGGAAGAATATGCCACTGGGATGTTGTGGATGACTACAGCTTCTCTGATCACCGTTATATTAGTTTAAGCCTTGGAGAAAATACTGCGGAAGTGGTCCCTCGGCTAAACAGAGGAAAGGCGGATTGGGATGAATTTCGGCACAAATTCTGAGCGTCTATCCCAGAAAAGGATATGAAAACTACGAAGGATATAGATATATGGTCAAGCGGATCACGAAGCCCCTGCTAGTATGTCTTAGAGCCTAGGGGCAAACAGCGTCGGCCATGGTAGACTCCAGAGCTGGTTGGTCTAAGTAAGGACTGCAGAAAACTCTTGGGATATTTATAAGGCTGAGCTAAGATAATATAAGGGCGCGCTGAGAAAGGCTCAGAACAAATCCTAGGTGGAATTCAGTAGCTCCGTGGAGGATACATCCGACGCCTCTAGGCTAAGGAAGATTCTTTCCTCGAGACCTATTGCGGTGGGGTATATTCAGAAGTCAGAGAATGTATGGGCAACTACTCGTTGATAAAAATTTCCCGGGAAATTCTCCAACGGACAACGTGGAGAATTTCCCGGAAGTTATTGCATTCGTCGGAGTTTATTAGGGAAAATGGGTCTGAGCTGAAAATCCTTTGGGCGATAAGAAATTTTGACTCCTTTAAGTCGCCACTCCCTGATGATGTTTCACCGGTTGAAATACAAGCTGTGTCTGATAGACTGGTTACTTGGCTTAGGGAGATAAACTCGGCTTGTATCAGCATGTCATATATACCTGTGGGATGGAGGGACACGAAGGTCATTTTCCTTCCGAAAGCCAAAAAACCTTACCACACAAGGAATAAAAAATGGTAGCATTTCTTGATATTGAAGGTGTTTTCAGTAATGTAAAACCGACGTTAATCATGAAAGAGCTGGAGTTTCGAAGCATCAACACTACTGTAAGAAAGTTTATTAATAACTTTTTTACTAAAAAATGCATTACGGCAGGCTTGTGATCTGTAAATCTAAAAAGCAGAACCACGGCAGTGTGGATTACAAACTACCTGATATGATAAAAAGTACTCTACTACTATTTCTGATAGAACTGATTGGAACCACGATATCCCTGGTAATATAAGTTACATAGACTTCTATATGGATAGTTTCAAACGAGACGATCAGGTGTGATTTGGGGTCTAGAACTGGTCATATCGAAAAGGTTACCCGACCACTGCAGTGTGTATCAAGCAAAGATCCTTGCAATTAAAGAAGTGGTGGAATGGCTAAGGTATAATGCCATAACGACGATTTGCATAAATATCTTCTCAGACAGCCAGGCAGCCATTAAATCCCTGCAGAACGTATTTCTGAACACAAAAATCGCTCTCGACTGTCGCAGATCTCTCAACGAGATGGCTGAACAGTTCAAAATTCACCTGTTCTGGTTGCCGGGCCACAGAGATATCTCAGGGAATTGTAAAGCGAACGAGCTTGCGAGATTAGGAACTACCTTACACATTCCAGGGATACTGGAATCTGTGGGTATGTCTCTAGCGATATGCAAGCTAAGTTTTCAGGACCAGGCCCGAAGGGCAACGAATGATAGATGGTCACAAAGAGCGGACTGTGGCAGTCCTAAACTATGTAGTCTAATCTAGACATGAAGAAGTCTACCGCTTTGTTGTCACTGGCAAGAACAGACGTCTCAGTCATTGTGTCCGTCATGACAGGTCGCTGTCTAATCGGAACACATGCTGACAGGGCTATATCGAACGTTCTCATAGTTGGAGATATAGGAGTTGTGAGAGATGGGCTAATTATGAACGAGACACTTTGATCAATCCCAAGTGGGGTTGGCTAAAGAGTGTAGATCACAATTTGTTGTTTCAAAAACGATTTTCTGATTCCTTAGAATCATGAATATCTATCGACTTCAAGGATTTTGACAGATAATATAATATTAGGGCAAGTGGTTTGGGGGGAAAGGGAAAGGCAAAAGGATGTTAAAATATTCTCATAATTACCTTCTTCCTATGACGAATGATGCTGGGAGATGCACTATTTTATAAACCAAGGAGTTGTTGATGATGACATAGGTGTGTATCGTGTGTCGGGGCGAGAGAAGATTGTGATGATGGTTGTGGTGATGGCGAAGTAGCTGTAGTTGTAGAGTAGTAGTAGTTATAGTAGAAGGAGGTGGAGGAGGAGGAAGAATTAAATTATAGATAAGCCTTAAACTTCATTTAGTTTTCTTTCGTGTGTGTGGGTGTGGAGGATGTATGTGAGTGACTTAGAATTATCCATTGATTGAATTCGCATTGGAACTGGCTAAAGCATTAGCCGCCTCGGCTGCTTGTTGAGACAATGTCTTTTGGCCCTCTTCCGCTGGTGAAGGCGAGGCATCACGTCGGGGCGGCATGCGCTCATTGACCGCATCCAAACCTTTGGCTTCCGCAAACGAGGCGATTTTGTGATTGGGCGAAAAGCCTTGCATGGCATTCGTCAACGATTTCTTGCCACCGGACAAAGCACCCAAGGGCAGGGCTCCGGTGGGCGTTAGACCCTTAAGCTGCAAAACAGACTCAGACTCCTCGCGCAGTACAGAGAAGACGCGGGCCATTTTACCAATGGCTCGTATCTTATTGCGTATGACCTCTTTGCGGGCCGCTGCCTCATCGTCCGAGCAGGGCTCCTCCTGCTCAGTCATAAGCTCATCGTCCGAGCAAATGTTCAAGACATTCATCAACATTTCGGTGACCTTCTCGCCCACAAATGGTAGAGACCAGGTGAAAACATCCATGAAATTTGGAAGCCAATAGGGATGAGGTGAACAATTGAATTGGCGGATGTTCATGACATTATTTTCATATTTCAAAACAGCAGCCTTGTTGTTGTACACATCCAAGTAGTTGGGCGCTGAGAAGATGGTAATGAGCGATGGAAAGCCGGTAGTTTGCGATTTGCGATACATACGATAGCCGGCGTCCTGCGCCTCGTGAGCCCGTATAATCGACAGCAGATTGTTGTTCTGAAGAAAATCACAACATGCTGCATAACTGTAGAAATATGAACAGCCTCTAACCGAATTGTGCGTATAGAAGTCGGAGTTCTTCTCATTGCCAAAATCTTCCAAGGGATCGGACCACAACAGATCGCACATGGGCCCAAAGGCGGGCGGCTCCTTGAAGCGATCTAACCGGCGTATATCCTCTAGTTCGTGTATCTCTGGCGACAGACCCCCGTGGACACAAAGGAACTGTTGATTCATTAGAGCCGCCAGCGGCAAACAATCAAATGCGTCCATACATGCATCGTACACTCGCTCCGAGTATTTCATCTTGCACTCCTGCTTAAATGTGAAATATTCCGTCAAATGACGACACTCGTGATTGCCCCGTAGCAGAAACAGTGTTGTGGGATAGGTGATCTTAAGCGACCACAGATAGAGGACACACTCAATGCTGAAATAACCCCGATCCACATAATCGCCCAAGAACAAATACTTTGTGGTAGCCGGAGAACCGCCAATTTCAAAAAGCTTCATTAGGTCGTAGAACTGTCCATGTATATCACCGCACACGGTCACCGGAGCCTCAATATCAATCATGGTCTTCTCCTGGCGCAACAAGGCCGCCCCATCCCGTATGATTCGCAGAGCGGCATCCTCTTCGATGCGACCCTCCAAAATGAAATGTTGCTTAAGGATATCGTGCTGTGGCTTGCCAGTGCGTGGATCGAATATGTCCACAGATGTTAGCTTGCGGCTGGGTGGAAAGGGCACACTGTCGACGACACGATCTTTGGTGTTTAATGGCGGCTTCTTTATGGGACTATCGTGGACATTGTTGCCGGTGCCACCACCACCGCCACCACCGCCTCCGGCTGACGCTGCGGCCGCCGTTGCTGATGCTGCCGATCCTTTATTTGTATTTACAGCTCCCGATTTCTCATGTATATTGTTGTTGGTGGTGGTGTTGGAGGAGGCGGCTGGAGTTGCTGTTTTTTGCTGCGTTGGTGGATGCTGTGTGGCTGGTGAAGACATGTCTTTCCCTTTCTTCTTTTGATGGGATGAATTTTGCTCCTGATAGAGGGGTTGAGACAACGGCGACTACTACCAACTGGAGTTCCGACCAACTGGAGTGAGTGAGAGGCCAAGTTTTTGTTGATGTGTGGGAGTGAGTTTATATGACTTCGAGTAAATGGATGTGTACGTGTGTGTGTGAGTGTTTGTATATTTGTGTGCTTGAATGAATGGATGAATGGTGTTTGGTTTCTTTTTAAAGCTTTGTTTCCTCTGTTTAAAGTTTAAAGTACTTCTGTTTGATACGTTTTTGACTTTAGGCTGCCTCAAGGCTTTTGAGTTGCTGTTTTTGTTGTTGCTGTTGCTGGTTTTGTTGCTCGCTTTCCTTTTCTCGCTTGCTGCTTTTCTCTGTGCTCCGTTCTGACCACTGCAGTTGATTTTACTGTTGTGTGGTTCTTCTCGGTTTGATGTTGGCGGCAATGCTCACTAGCCAGGTTCTTTGAGGAGGTGAGGGCCGCGATTTGTTGTTGTTGTTGTTGTTCTTAGGGTTTTGCTATACAAACGACGTCACAGTGACCTGAAAGAATAGAAAAAGAAGGAAGGGAAAGTTTAAATCAAAATGAAATTAATGCAATAAGAAAATAAAGTCCAAACAAACACCAATACACATTTAAATCTAATTCTGCTGTGGCCGTCGTTTCTTCTTCTTCATTCAAGGCTTTTGCTTTCCATTTCGTCGGTTGATTAATTTGCATACAAATATAGCGAACATTGAGTTGCTTTCATACTTGACTCCGTCACATTTGCTAGAATAGAAGTCACCTAACGGAAGGATCAGGGCATTCACATGTGAGGCCTTATAGCAGACTGACAGAAAGTTTGTATTATAGTAGTAGTAACTTAGTTGGTAACTTCATTCCATTCCAATGCAACATTTTTTTATTTTTTTCTTTGTACAGACAGACCAAAACCCCACTGACAAGGACCTTGGAACTTTTTTGTTTTAAAGCATGTACTTCGATATCGATTGGTTTAGTCACAAAGAAAAAAGTTTGCTGTTATCACACGAAACAATTTGTTTTGCCAAATTTAAAGATATGTTGGACTAAATTTAAAAATGTTCGGTTGTCCAATTTTTCCCCCAAAATTGTCTTTGATGTCAAAATTTTTTCGAGTTTTTCGCCTGTAAAGGCGAAGATCATTGTTTTATAAATCACAATGACGCGTTTCGATTATTGATGGAAATCTCATCGGATACATTTAGGGGTGAAGGCTTCAAGAACCGTACCGTATCTGATGAGATTTTCACCAAGAATCGAAACGCGTCATCAATGCTTAAGGTGGCGTTACATACCTCGCGCAGCACGTACGCGTGCCTACGAGTGCATGTCAGAAAAAATTTAAATAGGTGAAGAAACGCACGCACCTGACAGAATAAGTTAACCAACTCTCAACTTTAAATGCGTTTCAGGGGGCAAAAGATATGATTTGAATATGCTTACTGTTCAAAATTGTTTTTCAGTTCCTAATTTAGAGAAATTCTTTTTTTATAATCATACTAAACCACATCATTGCAAATTTCCAATGAAATTAACTTTGGAAATGACATAAATAAGCTGATTTTTAGAAATTCGTGCGCAGCAAAAGACGAATAGTATGTAACTCAACCCAAAGAACGCATGAGGGCGCATCTGATTGCTTAAGCACGCATAAGTGCTACGCGTGGTATGTAACTCCATCTTTACAAATAGGAGCATCCTTAAATATTTATATTTAAAAAGTCTTGTCTTCAAAAATAAAAATATTTTTAGAAATACCAAGTTTATGTGCAATAAACATTGTCTGAAATCGTTAAAAAGTTACCAAAATTGAAAAGATATGTACGCAATAGTATATACCTTGTCAAAGAATTTAAGGATGCGATCAAACTTTTAACGTCTGAATTTTCTGAAGATAAAGACCAAATAAAACCACCAATTTTTACAGTCTTATTCACAAAACTTAATGTAAATTTAAAATAGGTTGACAGTTCTATAAAGGAAATCTGTCAAAAAAACTGTTTCAACTCTACATAAAGTTTTGTAAAAAAGGCCTTTATTAATATTTCTAAATAATAAAAAGAAAACTTCTCTATTTAGATATTGTTTGGAAAAACAAATCCTATATATCCTCAACCTTTATCAAGTTCTTTCCCTGATATATCTCTATAGGCAAACAAAGGATAATGGATAAAAATTGTCATGCTATTGGAGCTATATCAGGTTATAGATCGGTTCCAACAATATATGGTCTAAATGTTGGATACCATAGTAGCAGTCATTGTGAAAATTTCAGCCACATCGGGAGGTGATTACGCCTTCTAGAGGTCAAATCGGCCGATCGGTTTATATGGAAGTTACATCGGGTTATGGACAGATTTCGACCATACTTGACACGGTTGTTGCAAGTCAGAGAAAAACTTTACGTCCAAAATTTCGGCCAAATCGGATGGTAAGTGAGCCTTTTAGAGACTTAAGAATAAAAATATGAAGATTTATATAGCAGTTGTTAGAAGTCAAAACACCTTATGCAAAATTACAGCCAAATCAGATAAGAACTGCGCACTCTAGAGGCTCAAGAAGTCAAGATCCCGGCACGGGATAACAATGAGTACTACACAGACTGGAACTTTGAGCTCCAATTCATTCATGGTGTTCATTGTTGTCACGAGAAGCGCAGCTGTGAGCTTCCGGGCGCGTCCACAGGTTGCGGATAGTGGATTGCTCCATACGGAGTAGCTGCGATTGCAGTCGCGGACAATCAGCGATATGGAGCGGAGAGTCTTAGTGAGAGGCCGAGCGGCAGCGGCTCTTGTATAAATACTGATTGCCTATGATGCTCGATAAGACAAGGCAAGTTATTGGCGCCTTTAAATAACCAATGGCAATAATGTTCCCGCCTTCCTTTGGACCGGAACGAGGTTGCTCACCTCTAGGAGTTAGATGAGGATCGACAACAACAACAACAACAGCAGAACCCAAGATCCTAGTGCTAAATCGACTTAGAATGTCAAGACGAGCTCCATAGGAAAGCAATCTTGTTCCGGTCCAACCATGATATCATGTCACCATGATATAGCTATAAATTGTTTGATCGTAGTTATTGCGAGAATCATATATCGTGGTATTGAAAACAACAATCATTTAAGACACAAATACAGCGACAGAACACAAAAAATTGCGATAGTGATATATTAATCACTATTTTTTTTTATTGATCCAATTGATCGAAATTTTTTAAATTTTCAATTATATTTTAATTTGACCCTACTAAACAAATTTGAAATGTTTAATGAAAAATCCAATCAAACTAAGCATTCAAGAGCAATACTATTTCTAAACTTTTGTTTTTTGGAAAAATTATTTTTTATATATTTTTCGATTAATGTTTATTGGAGTATATTTCATTTCATTTGAAGAAAGCATTTATCTTACGATATTATTTTGCACACACATAAGCGTAGCATTGTCTAATCTACTATGGGTATTATAACTTGGTGAATTTGTTTGTAACATCCAGAAGGAGGAGAGATATGCAGAATCAATATCTGATTCGATTTAGCTATCTGTCTGTCTGTCCGTCTGTCCATGTTAATTTTTGTACAAAGTACGGGTTGCAATTTTCATCCGATCGTCTTCAAAAATTTGGCACAAGCCTTTTTTGGGGCCTAGAGACGAACAATATTGAAATTGGAAAATTTGTTCAGATTTGGATAAAGCTCCCATTCGTTCGATTTGGACTAAAATTGCAATTATATCGTCATTTGTCAGCCGATTCTCACGAAATTTTGCACGAGGGATTCTCTTATAAGTCTCGACATTATCGGTCTCAAAATCGGTTCAGATTTAGATATAGCTCCCATATATATGTTTGTCCGATTTTAACTGAAATTGCAATTATATCGTCATTTGTAAATCGATTCTCACGAAATTATTGGTGAATTTCACAGAAATCGGTTCATATTTAGATATAGCTACCATATATATTTTCGTCCGATTTCGAATAATACTCAATAATTTAGTAATTTGTTAACCGATATTCACCAAATTTGGCACGAAGGTTTCTCTTATAACTCTTCTGATGACTGATGAATTTCATAGAAATTTGTTCAGTTTTGGATATAGCTCCTAAATATATGCATCTACCTTTGCTAATGCGTTGATCAATCGATCTTCACAGAATTTTGTACAACGATTCACTTTATGACTCTTACAATATGTACGGGTTTTGATCGAAGTTCTGCATATCAAATATAAGCAAATTTTAAATTCGACGATTCAGCCTACATATCCAATGTGGTGTAGGGTTAAAAAAGGTTGGCTTCGCCCGACTTTAGCCCGTCCTTACTTGTGTTTGATTGTCTCGAGAAAAAATGGTGCCCTTCTGTGGCTTGTGGCTCCCTAGCCTCAATATGAATTTTGTTTCTTACCAAACTATTTCTGTTTCGGTGTTACGTTATGTTATTTTAATTGACTCTATTTTAGTCTATTGTGATACCACAATAGCGAAAGGCGGGCCATTAGTGGGAATCGAACACAGGAGCCCCGCACTAGCAGGGAAGTTCGTTATAGAGAATATAAAAGTTACCAAGCCAAGCCAAATATATTGAGCTTTTCCTTGTTATTGAATAACTCATTGATTCAATGACATTTTTGTTTACAAATTGAGATTTGATGAAATGAAAATCAATTTCGATTCAAGGAAATAGTATAAATACGCCATCGTTAGGACGGATCTGCAAACACATCTTCATGTAACAAACTTTTCTGCTGCGAGAAAGTCTAGGCCGAATATCCGCATATTAGATAACCTAGAAATAAAAATTTGTATTCTGACGCCGATTATATGATTGTTTTGGATCGATTTTGGGGACAGAAACTCTGCGGTTGATGTGGGGTGTGTGTGTAGAGCAATCTTGGTCTGGCTGGGCATTTAAACAGGTGTCGTGTGATTACAGGTTACAATCGGGACATCCCGCACGTTGGCATCAATCCTTGCTCTGTAAGAGTTGAGGCGGCTGTATCTGCCGATCGTAATTGAGCGAGAACTACACTGGTTTGCCGGGGGAGGTAAATTTCTGTCCCAAGATCATGAAGATCCACTTGGCTTCTGGGCGGTGGATACCTTTCCTCAAGATGATGATTTGGATGGTCTCTGCGATAACAGCTCAGAAGGTGGTGAGAACTGAGGCGAAAACCCGTCGCAGTTCAAAGGGTGACATTCTCACATATCTGAATATTATTCCACTGCGTGTCACATAGCTGACGAGACAACACTGGTGCTGCATATCTTACCACTGGCTGCCCGATTGCTATAAACGTAGTCAACAAGGTTTCTTTGTCAGCATCCCAGAATGATGCCGGGAAGTGACTATTTTTGACCTTATCACAGATTACAGTGCCATGTGTGGAGAATTTGTAAGAGCTGTCAAATGTGATACCAAATATTTTGGGATCGACCACTGCATTCAGCTCCCAACCCACCTCATGCTTGTATGTAGTGAACAATGTGGCCAGCGCACAGTGTTGGCAAATCGAAAAATCTTGAAAATAATTCTGGAACTTCAGAACGGAAAGAGGTACACAAACAGTCTCACATTTTCAGAAATACCGAAGAAATCTTGACAAAAATTTTCAAAAAAAAATTGCCGTAAGTTCAATAACTTATAAACTGTTAGAGATATACTTGATAATTCGCATGTTTTTGTAGAGTTTTGCGAGCTCTATCTGTTAAAAAAATAATCAAGCTGATTCGTCCATAAATGACTGTTTGGCCAGCAATACAAAATTTGACATCTCTATCCGTTCAAAAGTTCCAGAATTATTTCCAAGATTTTTTGATTTGGCAACACTGTGCAACGTTCCCACTACAAAATGTTTTCCAAACAAATTTTTTTTGTAAAAGTCATTACTTTTTTAACACGATATAATTTAAAATAAAGATAACAATAACAAGATAACAATCCGGGATATTGGTCTCTATTGGTTAAGGATGTTGAGGGAGCCAAAACTACTCACTATTCTAAATTTAGTCAATTTTGGGAAATAATAGAGGCTCTTATTAGCCCGTGGCCTTATTAGGGCCTAATACAACGCACCATATAAATCTAAATAGAATTCGATATTGACCATACTCGGCGCAGGTATCAAGTAACAAATTTCAGAAAAACGGATAACAAAACCTTAAATTAGCAAAATGGTTTATATATTCGGTCGGAATATTACAACTTATTGTTCCAAATTTGAGCGAAATCAGATAATGAATGCGGCTTTTCTGGGGTTAAGATCCTAAATCGGCAGATCGCACAGCGAAAAGTTTCGGGTTAACCAAGTTTATTGAAGGCAGTCCTCTGGCCTTTACTGCCACTTTTATTTCATTCCCGCTATAAACCGACACCCAAACGGTGCGGACTGAGCCATCCTCAGAGAAGGCGTATTATGGTCAGGCAGTTGAAAATAGATTTCTGTGCGTGGGTTCTCAATTAGACCTCAGGCCCACGCTGTCCTCTATCTTTGATCCATCCGTATAGCATGATCTCCCAGGTGGCAATGCCAGAGTTCCGTCAATCTAAGACTGTGACTCTGGCAGTAATATCTCGTACTCGACCTCAAGAGTCATGTCTATATACGCTCGTCTTTCTCTTAAAGTTTGTATGAGGCCTTCTTTAGACCAACCGCTGTGGGACGCGTTTCGTCCTGGATTAGGGAACTTTTCAACCATATTAGGTGTGGAGGCTTAAAGGAACACACATATGGTTGTGCTTATATCAAATATACCGCGAAAAAGTGTTAACGATGTAATTACAACACTAGCCAAGTTTGACACCTTTCACACTAGATGGTCCTTTCCATCTTTAATTTTTAAAAATATTTTTTTTTTACCGGAGGAAATTTGCAAATTGTAACGGCAGTGTGATTTCTAGTTCCAAAGGCTCACTCAGATGGGTCAATTATGGCATTTACTTTTGATCCTTATTTCTTTGTGCAACCTTTTTTTAAACTTTACATTAGAGTTTTTTCTTCTGTACGAAACAGGTGTGTTTCTCAATAAAGGCCTCCAATAAAGGCTGCGTTTAACCCTTGTTTTAGAAATTCTTTTCAAACACTAACAAACATTTTGGATTTTTTTTTTCTTTTTAGGGAAGAGTATGTAGCAATCTCATTAACATACAGAGACGATATTATTGTAGGTATGTATTGTATGTATGTTTTTCTTATCCACGTGTGTTACCTATTCCAATTGTAGTAAAGGGTGATTTTTTTGAGGTTAGGATTTTCATGCATTAGTATTTGACAGATCACGTGGGATTTCAGACATGGTGTCAAAGAGAAAGATGCTCAGTATGCTTTGACATTTCATCATGAATAGACTTACTAACGAGCAACGCTTGCAAATCATTGAATTTTATTACCAAAATCAGTGTTCGGTTCGAAATGTGTTCATTCACCGTAACGTTGCGTCCAACAGCATCTTTGAAAAAATACGGTCCAATGATTCCACCAGCGTACAAACCACACCAAACAGTGCATTTTTCGGGATGCATGGGCAGTTCTTGAACGGCTTCTGGTTGCTCTTCACTCCAAATGCGGCAATTTTGCTTATTTACGTAGCCATTCAACCAGAAATGAGCCTCATCGCTGAACAAAATTTGTCAAAATTTGAACACATTTCGAACCGAACACTGATTTTGGTAATAAAATGCAATGATTTGCAAGCGTTGCTCGTTAGTAAGTCTATTCATGATGAAATGTCAAAGCATACTGAGCATCTTTCTCTTTGACACCATGTCTGAAATCCCACGTGATCTGTCAAATACTAATGCATGAAAATCCTACCCTCAAAAAAATCACCCTTTAGTACTCTTTGTATACGAGTTGTCCTAAATACATGGGGTCAATATTTCTTGTTTTGCGGGAGTATATGCTGGATAAAGATTGCTTACACTCCAAAACATACACACACACACACACACATAAAATAGACTGTGTCCGTCAAACTGACAGACTGTATAATTGGCTTTACTGCCAAGTCATTATCATTAATTAATTGGTAAAATCTGGGAAGAAAGTCATTATTGTTTAACTTTTATTTGACCACTCACAATAAACATTTGGCCACTAATTATCATTACTTTGTTACGATTTTGTGGGTGGAAAGACATCAACGTACAGTTAATGAAGTACCCCGCCGTAGCAGATCACAATCACACTACAAACCAAATGACAGTCCGCAACACAAAAAAGAAACAAACGTTGTATGCCGTTTTTGGTTAAGACCAAATTCATAATGGCGGGACCAAATCGAAATCCCGTTATCTTCCAATATGGCACTTCAATAGAACTCCATGAACTGATTTAATTAATGATTTAAACCAATTATTTAATAATTATAACAATGATTAAAGTAATTAAACAAAACTTTTTCTGGATTGTTTACTAATACCTCATATTAAACGTGAAATTACGAATTAATTTACGAATTTGCAAAACGAAAGGAATTGCAAGCCTTACACCATTAAGATATGGGATGGATCTCTAGACGAATCAGTTATTAATGACGTGGCCCATCTCTCTGAGCTTTGATATATTCCGTGACATTGTCCAAATGTCTAATATGCAGTATACACAGAAAAAAAAAACAAAATCGGTTTAAATCACGAAATTAATTGATCCAATTAATTTTTCAATTGAAACTGCTTCAATCACAAAAATGATAATATTTTTATACCCCCCGCCATAGGATGGGGGTATACTAATTTCGTCATTCTGTTTGTAACACCTTGAAATATGCGTCTGAGACCCCATAAAGTATATATATTGTTGATCGTCATGTCATTCTAAGTCGATCTAGCCATGTTCGTCCGTCTGTCTCTTCGAAAGCACGATAACTTTCGAAGGAGTAAAGCTAGCCGCTTGAAACTTTGCACAAATGCATCTCATTAGTGTAGGTCAGTTGGGATTGTAAATAGGCCATATCGGTTCATGTTTTGATATAACTGCCATATAAACCGATCTTGGGTCTTGACTTCTTGAGCCTCTACAGGGCGCAATTCTTATCCGATTTGACTGAAATTTTGCACGTGGTGTTTTGGTATCACTTCCAACAACTGTGCCAAGAAAGTCTTGAACCTCTAGAGGACGCAATTCTTATCCGATTTGGCTGAAATTTTGTACAACGGTTTCTCTTCGGACCTTCACGACCTTCAACATACGTGTCTAATATGGTCTGAATCGATCTATAGCTTGAGGCAGCTCCCATATAAACCTATCTCCCGATTTTGCTTCTTGAGCCCCTACAAGGTGCCATTCTTATTCAAATGAACTGAAATATTAAACAATGACTTCTACAATGTTCAGCATTTATTTATGGTCCGAATCAGACTATAACTTGATATAGCTCCAATAGTTTAACAGTTCTTATTCAATATTCTTTGTTTGCTTAAAAAGAGATGCCGCGCATAGAACTCGACAAATGCGATCCATGGTGGAGGGTATATAAGATTCGGCCCGGCCGAACTTAGCACGCTCTTACTTGGTTTTAATTAATCAAATTAAAAAAAGGTGGCATAAATGACTTCCTTGGTGACATCGACTACGCGGATGACATATGCCTCTTTGCGCATCGTTTTGAGTACATAAAGGCGAAATTGGAACGATTGAATGAAAATGCTGCTAAAGTAGACCTGAAAATAAACATAGCAAAGAGGAAATGGTTGAGGATAGGAGTATCACCGCTAACTATAAACGACCATATCATTGAAGATGTTGACAACTTCTCCTATCTTGGCACCAAAATAACAAACAAAACAAAAAGGATCAGAGGCAGGCATACGCGTACGTATCAACAAGGCTAGAAGCGTCTTCCTTAAGCTTAAAAAAGCTTGGAGCTGCAGTGACATCTCATATAATACAAAATTCAGGATCTTCAACAGTAGTGGGAAATCCATTTTATTATATGGTTGCACAACTTGTAGCTTGATATAAGCGACTACTTCGAATTTTCTGGCCAAACCGTATTTCGAATGAGAAATTGTAAATAAGAACAAACACATTCCCTGTCGATGTAGAAATCCGGAAGAGAAAATAGACTTGGTTGGGTAATATCCTACGCCGACCGCGCGATGATACAGCGAGCAATGTCCTAGACTGGAAGCCACAAGGACAACGAATGAGGGAACCAGGCTAACGCTTTGGCCAACGATAGATCTAGATGTAGAGAGCTTGTTGATGCCCTCACAGAAAAAATATGGACCTACATTTGACCGATTGTAAAAATCTTTTCAAACAAGATGTTAATTGCTTTAATTATTTTTGATATAGAAATTCGATATTTTTTGTATCACGGCAAGTGATTGGTAAATAAGGCATACGTTGGACATATTTTTAATTATATTAATTAAATTGTTATTTAAAAGTATTAATTGTGTGTTGATCAAGATTATATTGTGTTCCCTATCACACATACGTAATGCGAAGAGAGGTGTGAATGAGTCAAATATATGTTAAGCTTCTATCACATAGAGACACAAAGTGGCGTAGCTAGACAAATAAAAAATTTCATGAAAATTAGAAGTGTGTTTTTTATCTCTACATAAAATGTAGTTTTTCTTTTGTTATAATTTTAAGGCTAAACAAATTTATTGTAAAACATTTTGCTCTGAAATAGTGTAATGCAGAAAAATGCCGTATGTGAACAAATAGAATGGATAAATGCCAAACGCAACATATTATCAATATTATCTTCATTTAATATTTTATTATCCATATATAGATTATATTGACTGAGGATAGAAGATAACATATGTGGATCTTGATTTCGTTTTATTCCCCGCGAAATGCTAATATTGGTATTTATAACGATTTATTTTAAATATGTATGTACATAAAATATATTGTTTATAATACTCTTTACAGGCGGTGTCGCCGACAACGAAGAAAGGCAAAATATTTAATTACAATTTTTCTTTTTTTAGTAGCCTGGAACCATTAAGAAAATTTAAAAATATTTTTTAGCAATAATTTGCATGTTTAATACGCAATTTAATCCAATGAAAAAAGTTGTTGTTGTTGTTATTGCCACATTTTCATGTGGAGGTGGCGATCCTCGTCAAGCTCCTGTAGGAGAGCAAGCTCGTTCCGGTTACAAAGGACCTATTGCCGCGTGAACAGGGTGGTCATTGGATATTTAAAGGCGCCAATAACCAGCCTTGTCATGTTGAGCACCATAGGCAATCAGTATTGGTGCAAGAGCCGGTGCAGCCCGGCCTATCACTGAGACTCGACGCTCGATACCGCTGATTGTCCACTACTATCGTTGCAGCTACTCCGTTTAGAGTATTCTACTTTCCGCAGCCTGTGGATGCGCCAGGTAGCTCGTAGCTTAGCTTCTCCTGACAGCAATGAATACCACACAGATCGGATCAATGTTCCAGCCTGTGTGGTGCCTATCCCGTGCTGGTTATTTAAAAGAAATGATACATTTCAAATGAATGGTTTATGGAGTTAATAACCGCTTAAATTGAATTTTTGAGCTTATCATAAATTTAAATTGGAAAATTGTTAATCAATAATACAAATTCCTTTATAGGTCCGATTTCAGCAAATTTTTTAATTGAATGTACAAATTTCTTAATTGAACATAGTTTTTAGTTTTTTCTGTGCTATGAAGTTTGCCCTGTTCCTTAGTGGAATGTTCATGGGCAAAATTTGCATTTGCATGTTCACACTGAACAGTTTACTATTGGTCATATTTTATTGTAATATATGTAATATACTCCAATTGTCAGTATGCAAATGTTATATCAATTTTTTGCGATAAGCGCGATATATAAGCCGCACCCTCGATTTCAATGCTACATATATGTGAAACTTCTGTAACAAGATTTAGAGGTTTGTGTTATGTCTAAGACGCAAAAAATACTACTTTGGATTTTCCCAAAAATTTACACACCCCAATAGTGTTGATATAGACTTGCCAAAATGTAGGATTTATGGCTCTTAACTCATTTTAGACCCCTACCCCTTCTTGTGGTGGAATCGCTTTGTAACTTCACATATAAGAAGCTTTCGGTTCTCTGATAGGAAAAAGGTACACTCGGTGTTTTTGTGTAGTATAGTTGCCGAGAACTCGGGGTTTGAAAAAAAAAATAGGACAGACACTATATTTAATATCAAAAATAAAATTGAAGAGACATTTTTTTCTTAATTTTTCCTATCTTCCAGTGGATTTCAAAATGTGCTAAAATTAAAATTATTACATATTAAATTATTTTTTCAATAGAAGTTAGTAACATATAGCTAATACATCCATGTATATGTTCAACAAACCACTGGTGGTGATAAAAATAACTTTCCTATGTTGTATGACAAAATAAAAACAAAACCTACATTGCAGAAATGCAACAGAAATATTGTTTCCCTAGTTAAAAAGGGTTTTTTCAGGGACGCTACGAAAGTAGATCGATAGGGACAGTAAACGACGCCCTATTTTTGCCGCTCTTTTGACATTTCACTTCAGTAAGGCTTGCCATTTCATGAAAGATATACGGCCAACAACGAGTCGAAATTAAAATTTACTACCGACGTTCGGAATCAGTGGCCTCAACGTTTAACGAAGAGGCTCACTTTTGGCTGAATGGCTTCGTCAATAAGCAAAATATGCATTATTGATCAGACAGCAATCCACACGTACTCCATCAGACATCATTGCATCCAGAAAAAATAATGGTTTGATGCGGTTTATTGGCCGGCGGCGTCATTGGGCCGTACTTCTTCAGCGATGATTAAGACCCACACGTTACTGTGAATGGAAATCACTACTGTTTAATGATAACAGAATATTTTTGGTTTCAAAAGGCCGGCGGTACAAGCCTCACAGCGAATGTCACAATCAATTTATGGGAAACCCAGTTTGGAGAATATGTTATCTCACGAAATGGTCGATTGGACGGCTCGGTCGTGGGATTTGATGCCGTTTGACTTTTTTCTATGGGGCTACGTCAAGTCTGTGGACTATGCCAACAAGCCAGCGACGATTGATGACCTTCGTATGAATATCGAACGCGAATTTGCAGCAGTATTGGCCGATTTATGCTTGAAAATCGTCAAAAATTTAGTTCAACGTCTGGACTTCTGCAAACGTGGCCGTGGTGGCCATGCAAAAGAAATCGAGTTCCATACATAATGGCATCGAACGTACTTTCACAGAAATAAAGGCTTTCATTGATATCCACAACTGCTTTTTTTTTGTTTAAAAAAACTTTTGTAGCGATCTAATTGAAAAAGCCAATAAAAGAAAGAGTAGCGAGGCGGCAATTAAAATATTTTTATTAGAATAAATTTTTGATTTACATATATTGTGGAAATAACCTCAACAGAAAAAGATTTATCTAGAACATGTTATAATTAGATCGATGCTGAAGAAGCCATTATGCCTTTAGTATGCATATTTTGATCATAATAGAATCAGAATTACCTATTAAAATTTAATAATCCAGTCAAAAGACTGCTTGTATGGGAGGAACCGACTTTCAAAGCCGACGCACTTATAGACTGTTCCTAAACCAAACTTTAGATGCTTGCATTTTTTTGTCATATGTTCACTAAAAAAAGAACAAACCCACAACAATGTGCCATATTCGTGTAAGCGTATCTCTAAAGAGAGACCACTGTGGTCTGACTTGTATGAAAAGAGCGACCAAACATACATAAGCATTTGTTACCCGATTTCGCTAAAATTTGGAACGGTGAGTTGTACTATGCCTACCAATGTCCGAATCGAATATGGTCCAAATCGGACTATATTTCCATTAGCGACCCTATAGACCGATCTGGCGATATTTAGTCTTAAGCCGACAATTTGGGACAGTGAGTTGTACTATGCCTACCAATGTCCGAATCAAATATGGTCCAAATCGGAATATATTTCGATATAGCTGCCATATAGATCGATCTGGCGATTTTTAGCCTTAAACCCATAATTGCCGCATATATCACCAGTTTTCGCTGAAATTTGGGACAGTGAGTTGTACTATGCCTTCCCATGTCCGAATCGAATATGGTCCATATCGGACTATATTTCGACATAGCTGCCATATAGAACGATCTGGCGATTTTTAGTGTTAATCTCGTAATTTCCGCATTTATTACCCGATTTCGCTGAAATTTGGAACGGTGAGTTGTACTATGCCTACCGAAGTCCGAACTGAATATTGTTCAAATCGCAAATATTTGGATATAGCCATATTGACCGATTTGCCGATCTGTCGAGACCATTTTTCAGTTGTTCACAGTAGTTTATCAATATTTTCACGAAAAATTTGCACTTTTACAAGGCCAAGACCGCCTGAAGGAACATTCTAGTGCTTTTGCGATGTACTGAAGAGTTCTAAACTATTGTCGTGGCAAACGTTTTTGTCTTTGTATTGGATCGAAAATCTCAATAGGCCAAAACATAAAAAAAAACTAGACAAAAGTCAGAGAAATCAAACTCTGAAGGCTCGATTTTCACCGTAGACGTATAGTCTTGTGGTCTTTTTTGTTGTATATAATACCAAAAATCAGAAACGTGAAGGGTCCATTATGATTTGTATCCTTCCATACTAAACGCCCCACCCTAGTATGTATATTGAAAACTGACAAAAAAATCATTGAGGTCTCTCCAGTATTTTGGTCATATCTTCAAAAGTAGCAAAAAATGTCAGCTAAAATTTTGCATGTAGCATCTTAAGACCACCATTGACATTGGTGTAAAATATCAATGGGGAGTTCAAGGGGGAACATAACTAAAAACAATATTGAAGCTCAATTATACTGGCGTGATAACATGCAAATGAAACGCTAATATTGAATAACCTATACATCAGCCTTATACACACAAAACTATATAATACTCAAGTTAATACCTTCTTTCCAATATCCATTAAAAATTTTGTCAAGATAAATTTTGTTTTCTGTGGCTCTGAATGCCTGGGTTCGAATCCTAGCGAAAACATCAAAAACAAATTTTCAGCGGTGGTTAACTCCTCCTAATGCTGGCGACATTTGTGCGGTACTTTGCCAAGTAAAAACTTCTCCCCAAAGAGGTCTCGCTTTGCGGCACATCGTTCGGACTCGGCCGAAAAGAGGGGGCCCCCTATCATTGAGCTTAAACTTGAATTAGACAGCACTGGGTGATATGTGAGAAGTTTTCCCCTGTTCCTTAATGGAATGTGTGTCCAAATTTGCAGTTTTATATCTTTAAGGTACATTTTTTGAGTAGGATTTGCAGGTAACAACATATCTAAGAATTGAAGGAAACTACACCGTATCAAGTAGTAAATCGTGCAAAATAGCATCAAATGCCTTAAAAGATAAACAGAATTTAGAATTTCCTCGACATGTATGGTATCGGGAATTAATGGTTTGAAGTTGTACAAAAGGAATGAAGAGATTAGAGTCGAAAGGGTGCAATCGATTACATCAGTGATAATCGAAAGGATTGGGGTTTGTCTCTGATTTTGGGCCAAACAAATGAGAGCCATGTGTGTGAGTGATACTGTATTAAAGAAATTTATCAAAAAAATGTAAATGCTTTACGCAAACAATTTATAACAATCGAATTTAAGCAAATATTGAAAATATTTGAAAGTATTTGTAGATGGCGTTGCACTGTTATTTTCACAACAGGTATTCGAATTTGTGACCCAATTAATGGGAATAAATTTAAAATCAATTGAATTCAAACTATTTGACACAACGACTGTGGATTAGGGCACGCAAAAGCTTTTAAGTAACGTTATAATAAATTTAAATTCTAATTTACAATTCACTTGGAGCATCCTTTCGATGCAGCACACGGCTAGTTACCACATTGATGACAAGCGGGTGCGGGCGTTGGATAATATGATAATATTCTCCATAGCCAAGCGCTGCTGTCCATCTTGCCAGCAGCGTCATTGGCATTTTTGCGCAAGGATAATTAATTAAGCCACCGTCAGGATTAGGTGCTATAAAAATACACAATCATGCATACTACTATTAATTAAGTATACAAATTACCGTAATAGCAGCAACGCAGAGACCCACTAGAAAATCAATTAAGTTCAACTGAGTTGTTTTGTATGCACAGAGTACTATTTTTTTAAATGTTGGTACTTTTTTCTCAACAAAATCTCTTCATTTAAATGTGAGGGTGCTATGTTTTTACAACAACGAAGAACGCACTTGGTGAATTACAAATGAAGACTAACTATGTACACGAAAAAATCAATTGTTGACATTTTTGGTGCTGGGCTACTAAAAATAATTAAAAACATTTAAATATACTATAAAAAAAAAAGCCAGACAAGAAGACCAGAAATATTGAAAAAGAAAAAGTAAGAGAAATGATGAAGGCTACACCAGCATCAGAAAAAGTGTATGCGGACTACCTAACACGTCGTACAAAAATGTTTGTATGGGAAAAAAATAATAATTTCATTATAATGAATAATTGCTTGAGAATTTTTAAGTAATTATAATCCGCACCAAATATACATACATGTGCATGAGTACATATGTATGTATGCATGTATGTGAGAACATTCAACACATCATACTCCTCCCCATGTCCATCCCCTGCTTCGCTTTATTGCTATTTTGCAGAAGAAACAAATTATATACATGCATGAAAACAAGAAATTTCGTTTAATAAATAAGTGCACAGTGGTTTTAAAGGGCAACAAATAGCTTTGAACGGAAAGGAGTTTGCCTATTACTGATTCTTGTTTAAACCGTTGCGTGGAGCGGATGTTTGTTATTTCGCTCCGCAGGATTTTTTTTGCGTCTGCGCCAAGCTCTACTAGCCGACAAACGACTGGTCTGCAGAGGTGTTTGACGAAAACACCTAGCTCGAGTCTTAAAGACAAGGCTGAACCTATTTTATCTTCGCCGGCACAGAAAAAAATTAAAATCTTGATTTGATTAAAAAAATTTGTACATTCAATTAATAAATTTTCCGAAGTCTATCCTATAAACAAATTTGTATTATTAATAAACGATTTTGCAATTTGCATTTATGACAAACTGAATAATTCATTTCAAGCCGTTACCATATCAATAAAGTTATTTATTGGAAAACTGTTTATTCTTTCAAAAAAGAAAACAAGCGTTTAATTGGCCTAAATAAAATAAATAATTTATATTCTCCCCATAAATAAACCATGTTGTTCTTTTTGTTGTAGCCACATTGCACGTGGAGGTAGCAACCTTCGTCACACTCCTAAAGATAAGTAAGCTCGTTCCAGTTCACAGGACCGATCGCTGCGGGAACGTGATGGCCATTGGTTATTTAACTCTCCGGCCGGTTAGAAGGTAACTGGGGACCTTTTTCATTAATATCTAAAAAATTAAAAAAAAAAACATTGCGTTTTCATATAAAATTCCATGCAAAAATACATGGTCCACAGGGAAACGCAACTGATGACTCGGAGGGTTAAAGGCTCCAAAACAAACTCGCCTTGCCATATCGAGCATCGTAGGCACTCCGTATTAAAGGAGGAGCCGGTGCCGCCCGACCTCTCAATGAGACTCTCAACTCGATACCACTGATTGCCCGCGACTGCAGTTGCCGCTACTCCGTATACGAAGCATCCCACAATGCGCAACCTGTGGAAGCGCCCGGTAGCTATCAGCTGAGCTTCTCGTGATAACTACATATGACCACCACAAAGATCGGAACTCAAAGTTTCAGCCCGTGTAGTATTCATAGTTATCCCGTGCCATTTTTACTTCAGGCGATTGATTGCGGATACAAAATGAGAAATATTGGTAAACAAAATAGTTTTAGTTTATTTTTTGCGTGGGGCACTATATACATGACGAAAAAAACTCCGAGTCAACTTTTTTAACTGTGATTGCCTTTTGTTTTATTGCTGTCTTTGTTAAGCGAAGTATCTATATGGTTTAAACCAAAGCTTACAGGAAGTAGCAAAGGGAGAAAATTGACGGCGCCGTCTCTATCAAGTGTATAACGAGGAAAATATTTTCATATTGAAATAAATCATAATGGATATCAAATTAGCATTTCGCGTATAATATCTCGAAGTAGTGGTCCACATGAAGGGTGCTGTTAGGTAATTCTGCTTCTGTAAATCAATATAAGGAAACCTAATTTTTATATAGGTAACTAAATATTCCAACCTTATATATATACCTCATTTTATTTTTACAATGTTCTTAACTTCGGGCACGTTTCTCGTGTATTCAATTCTTCCATTTATATTTTGTTTTGTTCTCTTAAAATTCACAGTATAAATTTATATTTTTTAAATATGATAAAACTTTTCACATTTTCCACTCTTTAGATGTTTTCTTAGCCAATTTGTATACCCTCCACCATAGGATTGGGTATACTAATTTCATCATTCTGTTTGTAACTCCTCGAAATATTCATCTCAGACCCCATAAAGTATATATATTCTTGATCGTCATGACATTTTATGTCGATCTAGCCATGTCCGTCCGTCCATCTGTCCATCGAAAGCACGCTAACTTTCAAAGGAGTAAAGCTAGCCGCTTGTAATTTTTCATAAATACTTCTTATAAGTGTAGGTCGGTTGGGATTGTAAATGGACCATATCGGTCCATGTTTTGATATAGCTACCATATAAACCAAACTTGGATCTTGAATTCTTGAGCCACTACAGGGCACATTTTTTATCCGATTTGGCTAAAATTTGGCACGAGATGTTTTTTTATGATTTTCAACAACAGTGCTAAGTAGGTTGAAATCGGTCCATAACCTGATATAGCTGTCATATAAATCGATCTGGGGTCTTGACTTCTTGAGCCTCTAGAGGGCGCAATTCCTATCCGATTTGGATGAAAATTTGCTCGACGTGTTTCGTCATGACTTCCAACAACTGTGCCAAGTATGGTTCAAATCGGCCCATTACTTGATATAGCTGTTATATAAAACGATCTGGGATCTTCTTGAGCCTCTTTAGGGCGCAATTATTATCTGCTTTGGGTGATATAATCCGATCTGGGATCTTCTTGAGCCTCTATAGGGCGCAATTATTATCTGATTTGGGTGATATAAACCGATCTGGGATCTTCTTGAACCTCTATAGGGCGAAATTATTATCTGATTTGGGTGAAATTTTGTACAACGGCTTCTCACATGACCTTCACCATAAATGTCAAATATGGTCTGAATCGATCTATAACCTAATACAGCCCCCCTATAAAACGATCTCCCTATTTTACTTTTTGAGCCCCTAAAGGGCAAAATCCTTATTTGATTTGGCTTAAATTTTACTCAATGACTTCTACTGTGGTCTCCAACATTCATTTCATTATGGTCCGAATCGGACCATTACTTCATATAGCTCCGATAGCATAGCAATTCTTTTCTTTTATCCTTTCCTTTCCTTTGTTTGGCCAAAAAGAGACACTCCACAAATGCGATCCATGGTGGAGGGATAAGATTTGGCCCGGCCGAACCTAACACGCTTTTACTTGTTTCCATTAACCATGTGTTTTCTTAAATTGCATCAGGGACGCACAAAATTAAAAAAAAATCATGCAAGAAATTTTGTGTTTGCATTCAGTGGTGTATGCGTACATATATTTGGCTCATTTGCATTTCTGTCCGGATTACATCTGTGTGAAAGAGAACACTAGATCATCATATTCATTGTAGAAGCAGATACATACCGTATATGCATACAATTAACCGTATATGTATGCATACCATATATTCGTACAATTAAAAATTTGTTAAACATGCGTTATTTTCACCAATCACATGTCACGATTCAATGCAAAATAGAATTTCAATATAAAAAATAATCAAAGCAATCAATAACTTTTTTAAAATGTTTTTATTAGTCAATACCATGTTTGCCTAGGTCATAGCCCTTCTCTGACAAACCAATACGCCCTTTGAGAGCTTTTAATTATAAAAGGCGCGTCGCTCTCAGGTTTATTAAGAAGCTTGGTACGAATGATCCAAAAGCTCTCACCGAAAAGGAGAGAGGCTCCCTTAATTGGGCTCGGAGGTTCGCTGCGCAGGCTACCCCAAAAGCTAAACGTCTAGATTCGGAAACGGCGCAGCAGTCAGTTAAAAGGCTGCGGTCAACTGCAGGGCATCACATTCCCAAAAGAACTAAAGTGAACAATAGTATTATGGGTCCAAGAACCTTGTCTATTTATTAATTTATTTTATGAGTCACCTACGCAACCAAACCGGGGGGTTATAATTGACTGTGCGGGTTCCTAATTTTACATCACTGATATGAACTAATAAGTATTCCGTGTATAATGTAAAATAAAAAAAGTAATGTTGTTTACAAATTAGTGTGAAGAGCATTAACTTATTTATGTAGTTGGAAGTAAAGATACAATTAATAATATAAACAGGAGTATGTGACGATGAACAATTTAAAGGAAAACATTAGATCATAAAAGTTAACATGTTTGAAAAGTTGGCTTTAAACTATATCTGTCCAAACACTCTGTAAAGTGTAGCTTTGAACATTATAGCATTGCCCAGAAGGTGGCAATGCTAGAAAAACTAGTTGAAACCCCGAATAACATGTTCTATATATCAAGAATTAAAGATATTGTCAGGGTAAAAAAACTTTATATTTGTCACAAATTCTTGCAAGAATTTATCGTAAAAACCATGTACTTTTATGGTAAACAAAGACCAACGTTTTTCAGAAAAGAAGTTTACTTGGATAAAATTTCCTTAATGTGAAACGATTTTTTTTACGGATACCTGTATGGGATAGTCAATGGACTGTCATCTGTATACTCCCATGTCCTTGCGGAATTGCCTGGTCCTCCTACTGTTTGTGACGATTAAGGCTAGTATCGGAGCCAATACAAACTAATTGCTTTCGGGAATCAACTATCAATTGAAATGTATCGTACCGCCCTAAATAAGATGGGTGAGATCTGGGTAGGCTCAGCACTGGATCTAGCACACACATGGATACCAAGGATCCCCCCAAATCATGAATTCATACATAAAAGACTAAAAGACTGTAATCCCAATCTTTCAACCACCTGCTGGAAGATTGGATGAGGCTGATGGCAATCGGAGACATGCAGTATTCGGCTATATCAACAAGTCGAAGCAATTATCGACCACATCTCTAAAGTCTGGCGAATTGCAGGAGACCAAAAATCCCCCTACCACGATAAAAACAAGAGGGAAAGGTGTCAAAAAAGAACCAAACAAGCCATATGTGGGTGGGTCATCCGGTTGGATTGGCCTCAAGATATGCACCAGCAGAAGATATGCACGGAGGAATGTCCTACTGAATTAAATAAGCAAGTTTTTTTTTGCTTCAAAATCGATCATCTAAAAAAGAAACACGAAAAAATTTCGCGAAGGCGAACATAGTACCAGCTTTTGGTTTGAAAACCCAACAAAAAAAGAGTATGTCCAGGATTCGAGGATTCAAAGACAGGCGTTCAGCGTCATATGCGAATATGCTAACCTCGGCGTTACGGTCACGAACGTGGCCAAAAATGGCAAAAGTTCGGAATGCAAATTTGTGGATGCAATTTAACAGAGAACGTTCCAATTACTGTTAATTTGAAATTTGGTTTCAATATGTCAAGTAGTTTTGCGTACGAGTATATAAGGATTCAAATCAAATCCTCTTTGGCAATGCTTTTTTTCCCTGTTTAATGACGAAAATTAAAAGCTGCATCTGTTCCCATAATTTTTAATGTTTAGAGCAACGGTCGGTATAAAAGGGAGTCAGTTTGGGATGTATATAATGTGGCAGTAAAAATAAACATCATATGGCTACCGTAGCGCAGAGGTTAGCATGTCCGTCTATGGCGCTGAACCCCTGGGTTCTAACCTTGGCGAGAACATCTGAAAAAATTTTCAGCGGTGGTTATCCCCTCCTAATGTTGGCGACATTTGTTCCACGTACAAACTTCTCTCCAAGGAGCTGTCGCACTGCAGCATGCCGTTCGGACTCAGCTATGAAAAGGAGGCCCCACTTATAATTGAGCTTAAACTCGATATGTGAAAAATTTGCCCCTGTACCTGAATGTAATGTTCATGTGCAAATTTGCATTTGCAACTTGGCAATTTTAATAAAGAGGATCAACCGACCTTTTTTACCAGGAACAGGCAGGAGGTATTTGATTTTATGTTTGTATCAGATAATATCAGCGGAAGGACATGTTACTGGGAAGTTTTGGATGACCACAGCTTCTCTTGTAATCGCTATATTAGTTTTAGCCTTGTCTAAAATATCGCAGATGCGGTCCCTCGACTAAACAGAAGAAATGCGAATTGGGATAAATTCCGGCACGCATTCTGCACGACTATCCCTTCTAGACCAGAAGAGGAAGTGGAAACTGCGGAGGACATATGTAGATATAATGGTCAGTCAAATCAGGAAGAACTTGAATGACTCGTTTGTGTCAACATGTCCTAGAGCCAAGCCAAGGGGCAAACAGTGACCGCCATGGTGGCCACCAGAACTGGTTGGTCTAAGGAAAGGCTGCACAAACCTCTTCAACAGGGCGAAAGCCACAAGGGTACCACACGACTGGGACGTCTACAAGGCTGAGCTAAGAAAATAAAGGGCGAGCTGAGAAAGGCTCAGAACAAATCCTGGGTGGAATTCTGCAGCTCAGTGGAGGAAACATCTGAGACCTCTGGGCTAAAGAAGATTCAATCCAAAGTATTGACTCCTTAAAATCGCCTGATGATGTATCACCGAGTGAATTACAAGCTGTGTCCGGTAGACTGTCTCCTTCCTTGACTCGTTTAAATCGCCCTGATGATGTATCACCAGATGAATTACAAACTGTGTCCGATAGACTGTCTTCGTGGCTTAGGGAGATATACTCTGCTCGTATCAGCATGTCGTACATACCTGTGGGATGTAGAGGCACGAAGGTAATTTTTATTTCGAAAGCAGGGAAACAGTACGAAAGGCGAAAGATTTCCTATTAGTCTGTAATACTTTTGTACTGAAGACCCTAGAGAGATTGCTGGAAAAATGTTTTAAAGTTAAAGATGCCTGGAGATCGACTGTCTCGGCATCAGCATGTATATAGTAAGGGTAAGTGCGACCTAGTCGCATACATGGAAGCATTTCTTGACATTGATGGTGCTTTCAATAATATAAAACGTATGTCAACCATGAAGGAGCTAGAGTTTCTAGGTGTCGACAATACTGTAAGAAAATTTATTAAGAACTAAAAGATGCATTACGGCAGGCTTGGGATATGTAGATCTACAAAGATGGGTTACCAAAGGTACACCTCAAAGCGGTGTACTTTCTGCTCAAGCCGGTTACTGGCTTAGGTGTATGTCCACAACGGCATGTAAAGGTTTAATACCACACCCTTTTTTCAACCTAACCTAACAATTTGTTATTGTCTCTGGAGAAAAAGGTGAAAAAGCGGACACGTTTGCTGATGATGTAGTTAGACTACTTATGGATGGTTCCAAACTAGACGACCAGATGGGCTTTGGATTGTACTCTGAAGAACTTGGACTTGTCATACCGAGAAGATTACCAGATCACTGTAGTGTGTGAATCAAGTAGAATCTGTGGGCATGCCTCTAGCGACATGTAAACTATGCCTTCAGGATCTGGCCGCAGGGCAACGAATTATAGATGATCACAAAAGGGGGATTGTGACCAATCCAATATGCCACATAGTTGCATAATCTACCGCTTTGCTGTTGCTGGCTAGAACAGAGATCGCAGTCATTGTGTCCGTCATGACAAGTCACTGTCTTATCGGAAAACTTTTGCAGAAGCTGTGAGGACGTCCAGGAAGAAGAGATTGTTGAATATCTGTTGTGTGTGTCCCGCATTGGCAGTTAGAAGGAGTTCCACTTTAGGTTGTAATTTCTTTGAGAACTTGTCTGATTTTGCGGATGTGAACATTCGCAAATTGTTGGGCTTCTAAAGCGATCTGGATGTACGATGAACGAAGGTTATTTTTGACTCAATGGGTACGAATAAGCAGAATTGTCGAGTTTGGTGCGAAGATCAGCCAGAACCATTGCAAGAGCTACCAAAGCACCCAGAAAAGTCACAGTTTGGTACGGTTTATAGGACGGTGGCATCATTGGACCGTACCGTGAAAGGTGAGCGCTACTGTAAAATGATATTTAACTTTTTTTGTCCAAAATGCAAGACATGTGGTGACATGTGGTTTCAACAAGACGGTGCCACATGACACACAGCTCGCGTAACAATGGATTTATTGAGAGCGAGTTCCGTGAACATTTTATTTCACGTTCGGGAGCGGTCAATTGGCCGCCTAGATCGTGCCATTTAACACCTTTAGACTACTTTCTGTGGGGCCATGTTAAAGCTACTGTCATTAGAAGCATTTATTCGTGAGATACCGGTCGAAATATTGGAAAGAGTATGTCAAAATTAGACTAAGCGGATAGACCATTTGAGACGCAGTCACGGTCAACATTTGCATGAAATAATAAACATTAAATAATATGGACCGTACTATTGATTCTAATAAAGATTTCATGCATTTTTCTGAATTTTGTGTTTTTTTTGAAAAACTTTTCTATATCTCTCCTGTTCCTATGGTATCATGGCCGATGGCCGACTGCCACATAAACCGAACCAACCTAACCTACAATAAATTGTTGAACTATTAAAACCTCTTTTCCTTAACTACATGTTGGCTCCATGTATCAAATTTCGAATTAATCGAAAAAAATTTAGATCCAGAACTCAAATCTCGGAATCGTTTTACATATATCAGGCTATTTGTTGCGTAGCGCAGAGGTCAGCAAGTTCGCCTATGACGGTGAACGTCTGGTTTCGATTCATGGCGAGACCATCAGAAAAAATTTTCAACGGTTGCTTTCCCTTCCTAATGCTGGCAACATTTGTCAGCCACTATGCCATGTAAAAACTTTTCTCCAAAGAGATGTCGCGCTGCGGCACACGGTATAAAAAGGAGCCCCTTTATCACTGATGTTTATTGGAATTCAGCCTTTAGAAAAACTCCCATAGAAATTTTGTCTCGAGAGAAAATTTCATCGAACTTTGCCATTAGAAAGAATCTCATAGAAAGTTTTCCCCAAAAGAAATTTTGGAAAAATATCAATAAAATTTTGTCTTTAATAACTCTCTTTGAAATATTCCCTTCAAAAATGTCCTTGAAATATTGTGTTTAGAAATTGTTTTTAGTAATCTTTTGTTTTGTTTGAAAAATGTGCATTAAAGCCATGTCTTACGAAAACACTTCATTGAAATTGTGTATGTATTTGTATAATACTTCATTAAAATTCTATGTTTGGAAAAAACTTCATTGAATTTTGTATCAGAGGACAGAGATTGTTCAATTATTTTAGTTAAAATTTCACTTTTTAGTTTTTCCATATTTATCCTGCATATCCTGCAATGAATATTTTGAAGTACATAGTTACATTTTGTTTATAAATTAAAATCAATCTTCCCAATATTGGACAGCAAACGATCCACAACAATTCGTTCCGATGATATCGTGATTTCATCTACCTGTTGAACGGATGGACGGATATGGCTAGATTGACTTCGAATAGTCAGACGATTGAGAATATATATTATAAATATTTCCAGGTGTTACAAACGAAATGACGAGAGTTGGGGAAACAATGCACTTTATGGGGCGCACATCCTAGTTCTGAGCCCAGGAACGAAATTCTGAAGTCAGTTTCAGGGCCAATGGCCACTCGATCCCCTGGCGAACAAAAATGCCCCCTCGGGGGGAGGTGTCCCTATTATTGTCGTCGGCGCTAACCAGGGATTGTCGCGTGGCAATCACATTGTAATGCCCTCAGGAGTATATTTAATGAGGGATCCTTTTACACCCACGATGTGCTGTCTTCATACTCATCATCCTACTCCTCTTCAACCTAAATTTTGGATTACAATGACAATTTTAAAAAAGCGCCGAAGATGAATGTAATTTATTTGTTTTTTGCATTTTCATAATCTACTCCTTAATACCTTTCATTTGGTACACATATTGCCTAGGGTTAAATCCTCAAGATCCCGTAGGTCCTTCCCAGTTTTTATTTTTTGTTTTTACATATTCCTAATCTACTCGCTAATACCTTTCATTTGATACCCTAGGTTGGGTATGACCCCCATTCTTTAGTGGTGGGTATAAAATATAGCATTTTTAAGTGCCCGGAGTCGACTCCAGAATCTGAGTCGGTGTCAGGCAATTTGCCTGAAGTTGGAGTCGAGTCAAAATTGCTAGACGCCGCAGACCTTGTGGAAAGCACGCTTACTTTCAAACGAGTAAAGCTAGGCGTTTGAAATTTCTTACAAATACTTCCTATTAGAGTAGGTCGGTTGGGATTACAAATGAGCTCCAATATAAACCGATCTCCCAATTACAATTCATATCGGATTTGGCACAATGACCTTTAACACCCGTATCAACTATGGCTTGAATCGGTTTTAACCCTGATAAAGCTCACAGATAAACCGATCTCCCCATAATACCTCTTAACCCCGAGAAGTTCTCGTCTGATTTGGTTAAAATTTTGCAGAACCATTTCTCCTATGACCTTCAACATTCCTGCCAAATATGATCTGAATCGTCCATAACATGATATAGCTCCCATATAACCCGATCTCCCGATTTTCGAGCCCCTATAAGGCGCAATTCTTATCCGATTTGTTTGAAATTTTGCACAATGGCATTTGCTATGGTCTCCAACATCCAAGACAAATATGGCCCAAATCGATTCATAACCTGATATATCTCCAATGGCATAGCAATAGCAATTCTTATCCATTATCCTTTGCTGGCCTATAACGAGATACCGGGCAAAGAACAAATACAAATGCGATCTCTGGTTAAGGGTATATTAAATTCGGCCCGGCCGAACTTAGCACGCTTTTACTTGTGTTATATATAGTACAACAATGCAAGGAAATTCATTACATACAATCAATCGCAGACAGTATTTCCTATTATGAGCAAACATATTTATATGAGTGTAAAATTCAACTAATAAAAGCATTCGAGAATGATATTCAAGGATTAATACGGCGCAATTAATAATCAAGGAATATTTAACGTGTAATTGATTGAGTACGGTTAAGCTAAAAGGGGTCAAATCAAACTCACTTCCGATGTACACTCCTTATTTCGATTCTTCCGTGGTGCCTAAGCAGGTAGGACTTTTCTTGCTTATATAAATCCAAATTAGATGCAAAATCTCTTTAATAAATGCTCAATTAATCGCCTTTACCCCATAGTGAAGCGGAAATAATTTTAATTAAAAATTGAGTGCATGAAGTCAAAAACCTTTTGATTGCCACCCCTTTCGGTTTGGTGTCACTGTCGGGTATTTCGGGTGTGAAAAAAAACGATAAAATGAAAAAGTGGGGAAACTGAAATTAGACATACGCACACACACACGGACCAAAACACTTGCAAACTCACCAACCGTCATTCTCAACTCATGTGTGTTTGTGTATGTGGGTGTATGTTACGAGTAGAATAGGATGGGGGTGGGCATGTGGGGCATGGATCCATACGTTCAGCAAACACATCTCCACCTCCACTTTGTGGGACCAAAAGAAACCCCTCGCATAACAAATGTCAGGCATAGCTAAAATAAAATGACAGCAGCTATAACAACAACACCAAGATGAGAGCAAACAAAAAGCACCACCAGACCGACAATTGTTTAGGACGCCACATTACAGGTGGTGGTGGATTTATTTGGCTTGAAAAAGCCAATTGGCTCATATTCAAAAATACTGAAAGCAAAATTTAAGACATTCAAAACAAAAACAAAACAAAAAACAACAACAAACAAATTCTCAGCAATCTCTAGATACACATATGATTAATATGTTGGGATTATTGTGATGCACTACAATAGGCATTGTAAACGACTATAATAGAAGCCATACAAACATACATACATATGCAAATGTATGCTAATTCCAAAGGTGCTAAGGAGGACATAATTTTGTTCTGCAAAGGTTTTGTCTTCTTCCACCCATTCCTCCATAATCCATTATATGAGATCTTAGGAAAATATTAAAACTCGGCATGGAAGTCAGTCAACAATTGAAATAAGTATTGGCAATTTAATGCAAAAGTAAAATTTTCAATTTTAAGTCGAATCAATGGTTTTACAATTAAAATTCCTTTCAATAGCAGTAGACCGACTAAAAACAAATGAGGCAACTGGAACCGCTAGATTGGCAGTTGAAGGAGCGCATGACCGATGATATCAGCATTCTATGCCCGGTGGGCAACAAGGAGAGACATAACTGTATGTGCCAACTGTTAAAATAATGTCACAAATGGGTCCTATCAGTGTAGCTTAATACGTGGCAAATTAAAATTAGATCAGATTTAGATCCTGAAAAAGACCCATTAGAGAGGAGTCGATACCTTTCACGTATTTTACGAATAAAAGGCAACTTTCCCAAAAGTTCAAAGACCTTTAAAAATGATTCTAATTGACACTCTATCATAATATAAAACGTTAATCTGATTGGAAGCAGCAAATTATTGCAAAAATGCGTCAGACAGCATACAGAGTAGTATACAGTATACAATGTTCAAGACGTTATTGCTAAAACAGGGATGAAGATGCTGTATCAGTTTATTTTGCAATCCTCAATGAGCTTATCGATGTACTGCGATTCAGATGCATTTGCATTCGTTGAAAAACTTCTATTGATAACAACAAAAAATGTTTGCTGAAATTTTGTAACTAAACAGAAAAAAATCGCCAAAAACGTACTGTCCTTGAAGCCTTCACACCTAAAAGTGTCTGAGGATGACCTTCGTTTACCAAGAGGTCGCAACGCGTCACACTATTGTTGGTGTTGTTGTATCTTCTAGCTTCACTTTTCCATTGCAAGGAAAACATTCTTCGTTCTTATCGAAAGAGAAATAGAAATGAAAAACTTTTCAATTAAAAATTTAATTGAAAAAAAATAGTCTTCATTTAATTGATTCAATCATTTTTCAATTGAATATGCATTTTTATACCCTCCACCATGGGGGTGTACTAACTACGTCATTCTGTTTGTAACTCCTCGAAATATTCGCCTAACACCCCATAAATCTTGAGCCTTTAGAGGACGCTATTATCCGATTTGGCTGAAATTTGGTACAATGGCTTCTCAGTTATAGTCTTGATTGAAATTTGAATCCGAAAATTTTTTTCCAATCGCAATCGTCATTGAACATTTTGCAATTATCAATTAAAAAACTTATTGATGCAATTATCGTTTTTATCGAATCTTAAAAATTTTTCAAATATGGTGCTTAAGTAAATTCAATTAAAGACTATTTTGTCCCCTACAATATAAAGGGAAGGACATTTCAAGTTCATCGGCAAAGCGCTGCCGCCTCAGTGGAGAACCGCTGTTGGGAGAGTTTTTTTTATATGGGTGCCCACGGACATTTGCCCAAACAAGGAGGTAAATTTCTGTGTACAAACAAGGAGGCAAACTTCTGGAATTTAAAAAAAAGTCAATCATTTTTTACTTGGATCAATTATGATTTGATTTGCAATCAAAATGGATTGCAAATTCCAAAAAATTGCCATCACTTTTTTAATCATCACTTTTCAATCATTTATTTAATTGAATATAATTTTTTTTTATTGAGCATGTTTTTATTTACTTTTTCAAAAACAATGATTAATTTCCAATAAAAAAATTAATCGGTCAATTAATTTCGTGATTGAAATGGATTTTTATAATTTTCTGTGCAATTTCTTGACTATATAGTAGTGCCGCTCTGGTAACCTCATTTTATTCTGTGAGCCGTGTGTAATGCAATATACTTCCGATTCTTCACGACGTGGTCTGTTAAAAAATCTGCGGACCTCTATCCCAATGTTGCAAATCTCCCCGGTCATCCAGGTCCGCAGACTTTTTAACAGAGCACGTCGTAAAGAATCGGAAGTAAATTGGGAATACAATAAGATTACCAGAACGGCAAAACGTGACTCCTGGAAGCTTTTCTGTGACCAGGTCGATAGCGTTAATGACGCCGCTAAGATAAAAAAGTTTCTCTCGAAAACCCATGTTCAAACTGAAACGACATGGGAATGAGAGCAGAAACAACAGAGGACATGTTGATGAAAACCCATTTTCCACAGGATACGACGGGACGCACGGAGACACCGGAATCTTGGAATAATGAGGTTTATCGAAGGTTAACCATAACGGAATTTATGGCCAAGGAAGCCTTGAGGAGCTTTAAAGCATTTAAGTCACTCGGACCTGATGGAATATATCCGGCGTTACTATAATAGGAGGCCATCTGGCGCCTCATCAGGCAACTATTTTCACAGCTTGGCTAGGACTTCCATATACTCCGAAAGCCTGGCAGGAGGCAAGGGTGGTATTTATACCCAAACCCGGCAGGGCAAGTTGTGCGACAACAAAGGTCTTACGTCCTTACCATGGAACGTATTGTGAATACCATGATAAAGAGTAGGACATCCAGCGAACTCATTAAATACAAACAGCATGCCTATGTCCAGAGAAAGTCGGTGGAGACTGCCCTGCAGGAGGTTGTGCATAAAATAGAAGAATACTTCGATGCCAAGACGTACACATTGGCGGTTTGCATTGACATCGAGGGGCCGTTTTGTCATTCTGATTGAATGATGACAATATATGTTTCCTATTTTACAAGTTTAGCAACAATGTCAAACAATAAACAGATGGGCATATGGCAAGCCGCTATTAAGCAATCTTCTCAACACAAAGTAAGCGTGACAACCCCCTTATTGGGTATATAAAACAAACCTATTATTCTCTTTCCCAAGTTATAATAACAAGTCATAACCTTTTCTTCCATTTGATGCAGGATGTTAGCCCTTATTTCTTTAATTGGGCATATATGCTCAATTTATTCAAGGCTTTGTTGCAAAGAAAACGTCTTTTGGGAAATATTTAAATTTCTGAATCAACTTTTATTGTGTTGCATTTTTTTTGGTGCTCCCTTAAGATTGTCGACAAAATAACTCGGAATTTATATTTCACTTTCGCAAAATGAGCCTCAGGGTGTGAAAATAAAAGATCGTGATAAATAAATAAAATATAATTAAAATTCGCCTTATGTATACAACAAACAATTATAGAGAAAGAAGCAGAAATTGTTTAAAATATTTTAAATTTTAAGCGCATACCTACGAACGTTCATACGAATGTTCACATATGGTTGTGTGCAAAAGGTGGGATCGAAAAATGTTTTTATTGTTAAATGATTTTTGTTCAATTACTATGCTGGACAGCATCGGTTGGCATTGGAGCATTATATGCTGAATTATCGCTAGTTCCTCCTCGGTTACAATCTACGGTATTTGCCGTAAGAATCTGTGATATGGATATCCGTGATTTTATTTCAGCTTTCCAATATTTTTACATTTTGATGTTGCCACTTTTATTTCAGAGCAGGGATTCGTAGCGGAGCAGGCCTAATTTTTTCAGAGTGGAAGCGCAAGTTTTAGAACCCGGAGCGGAGTGGTTCCAATTTCAAAAATCATTCTGCTTGTAGCCCCCCGGAATATTGATCGAAATATTGTGACTCAAAATGTATACATATAATCCTGATCGTCTTGCCATTGTAAGTCGAGTTTTTGCACGTGACGTTTCGTTCTGACAAGTGTGCAGGGTATGGTTCTAATCGGACCAGAACCTGATTTAGCTCTCATATAAACCGATCTCTCGATTGGATTTCTTGACTCTCTACACTGTTACAAAAAGGGAGCTACTTTGCCAATACCGGCTGGTACTATTTTTTCGCGTTATATTCAAATATTTTTAATACCATTTGGTATAAATTTAATACCAGACGTAGGAGGCTACAAAGAATTGACGACGTCACATTAGTACTCTTGTCACCGCGGCAAAAGTGTTGTTTAATAAAATGTATTAATACTATTGTGTGCGTAAAAACGTGTTTAAATACTCGGCAGCGGTAAAATGGGAATAGTATAAATTCTAACGATGTTATCTACAATATATCAGAAACATGATAAAGTCTCTTATTTGGTTAACGATAGTATGTTGGTGTAATTATATGAAAACCACTTCTGGGAATCAATGGATAATGAATCAATTGCTGAATACAAACAATAGAGGTTAGTCACGTTGCAATTATTGCAATTATTTAATTGTTATTATTAACATAAATAATCGAAATAAAATAAGATTAAAATTATTATTATTATTCGGGCGTGGAATATTCAATAACGGGGTGGCTCTAAAACGACTTGGTACTAAAACCAGAAACGGATTGCTATTAAATCCTATACCAGTTCGGTAATAAGGCTAGTACCCATTTTATATGTTTCCATACGGTAATGATTTACCGTATGCTACTGAAATGAGCACGTTTGCTATTAACTTTCTCTGGGTGTGGTGGAGGGCTCAATTATTATCCGGTTTAGCTGAAATTTGGCACGTAGGGTTTTGTTGCGACTGAAAGATGAAAGTGCTTTTATTATGAATTCTCAAATGCGGTACTGGCGGAGTGTGTATAAGATTCGGCCCGGCCGAACTTAACTCGCTTTTACTTATTTTTGGTTTACAAACTTTTTTATTTTGGCGAATTGAAACAAAAATTTAAGTTAACACGAGACTAAAAGTAAGCTTTCATTGAAACGTTTATACCAAAATAAGTAAAAACGTGCTAAGTTCAATCGGTCCGAACCTTGTGCCCTCCATAATGGATTGCATTTTTCAAGTTCTTTGCACGGTTTCTCTTTTTTTGGCAGCAACTATTCAGATTATACTTGGAAAGATTTTGGAGGCCATAAAGGAAACCGTTATGCAAAATTTCAGCCAAATCGGATAAGAATTGCGCCCTCTACGGGCTCAAGAAGTCGAATCGAGAGATCGGTTTACATGGGCCCTATATCTAAACATAAACCGATCTCGCTCATTTACAATTCCTAACGAGATGCATCAATAAGAAGTATTACTGCAAAATTTCAAACGAATTGCTTTATTCGTTAAGACGTCATCGTGATTTCCACAGACAGTTAGACAGAGGAACAGGGGCAAATATCTCAAATATCATATCAGTATTTAATACCTTTTTCCGCTAACACTGTTTATTTTCCTGTGTTATTTAAGAAATATAAAGTCATAGCCCTACATAAGCCTTCGAAACCAATATATAGTCCAACCAGTTACAGACGAATAAATCTTTAAGTAACCTTGGAAAACTATATGAAAAGTGCATACAGGATTCGAACCCAGGCGTTCAGCGTCATAGGCGGACATGCTATCCTCTGCGCTACGGTGGCCAGCTACAAACTATATGACGAATAGTAAATAAGATGAATTGTTATTATAAAATTGTCTTTAATAAAGTAAATTATGATATTAAAAACAAGAAGTCTAGATCCCAGATCGGTTTATATGGCAGCTATATCAGGTTATGAACCGATTTATACCTTATTGGGCGCAGTTGTTGGATATCATAACAAAATACTTCGTGCAAAAATTCATTCAAATCGGACGAGAATTGCGCCCTCTAGAGGCTCAAGAAGTCAAGACCCAAGATCGGTTTACATGGCAGCTATATCAGGTTATGAACCGATTTGTACCATACTTGGCAGTTGTTGGATATCATAGCAAAATACTTCGTTCAAAAATTCATTCAAATCGGATAAGAATTGCGCCCTCTAGAGGCTCAAGAAGTTAAGACCAAAGATCGGTTTATATGGCAGCTATATCAGGTTATGAACTGATTTGAACCATACTTGGCGCAGTTGTTGGATTTCATAACAAAACACTTCGTGCAAAAATTCATTCAAATCGGATAAGAATTGCGCCCTTTAGAGGCTCAAGAAATCAAGACCCAAGATACGTTTATATGACAGCTATATCAGGTTATGGTCCGATTTGAACCATACTTGGCACAGTTGTTGGATATCATAAAAAACACGTCATGCAAAACTTCATTCCAATCGGATACGAATTGCGCACTCTAGAGGCTCAAGAAGTCAAGACCCAAGATCGGTTTATATGGCAGCTATATCAAAACATGGACCGATATGGCCCATTTACCTACCTACACTAATAAGAAGTATTTCAAAATACGTTTACAAGATCATCACAGGTGGCGATTCGTGGATATACGCGTATGAGCCCGAAACAAAAGAACAATCGACTGTGTGGATCTTCGAAGAGACCAATCGACTGTGTGGATCTTCGAAGTCGAGCCAAATCCAACGTAAGTTGTTTGTGGAAGAAGCTCTTCGAAGCAAATTGTCGCCTGTTTCTTCGGCAAAGCTGGTCATGAGTCGACGATTCTGCTTGAGCAACGTAGGACGGTCAATTCTGAGTGGTACACCACAATTTGTTTGTCGGAAGTTTTTGGAGAAATTCGAAAAACTAACAAGAGAAGACAAATTAGTGTTCAACATGACCATGCGCACATCGGCTCAAACTAGCGCATTTTTGAACCACCAAAACGTCGAATTGATGGTTCATCCGCCGTAGAACCCTGACTTGGCACCCAATGACTTATTTTTATTCCCGCACATTAGGATAAAAATTCGTGGTCAATGATGATGATCGTCGCCAGAAAATGCTGTTGAAGAGTTCAATAACCATGTTTTGAAAGTGTCTCAATCTGAGTAGAAAAAATACTACGACAATTGGTTTGAGCGTATACAAAGGATACATTGAAAAAATTGCTGAAGGATACATAGAAAAATAATAAAACCATTTCGAAAAATAAGCATTTTCGTTATTACGCCAGAAATGTATACAGCAGCCCTTATACGCTCGAACGTTATTCGCTGAGTCTAAAAGGAGGTGGAGCCACATCTGCTGAATTAATCTATCAGCTACAGGTTTAAAATTATCTTAAAAGCCCCCAATGGTGTGCCTTGCCTCTTGCCATTCATGTAGATCGGGGCCATCACTGAGAACTTCTCTAAAGACTTTACTTTCCAATAGCCTTTAATTTCCAATCGGAATCACATTTGTCCTATATAATCGGAATTACATTTGTCCTTTCTAACCAGTGTATAACGGCAATCGTTGAAAGATATTTACCCACCGATGGGATGGCAACAACCTTTGTGACTAATTTTCCTATGGAATCCCTTGCCAGTGTAGAGTTGATAATACATCCGTCAACAAGTGACGAAGGTACATCCATTTTCAAGAGAGAACCACTTTGTTGAAGAAAGCTATGAAACTTCCCTCAATTGCCACCGAATGAAGGGCACTATTTACTGATCAGCCGTACCGAACTTCTGCCAAATAAGGCAAAAATTTAAGCTTTTAGGGGCCGGAGAAGATCAATCAGGAGATAGGATTATATAGGAGCTATATAAAGTTAAAGACCGATCGATTTAGACCAAGCTTACCACGGATGTTGGGATCGCCCAAGTAGCCGAGTTGGTAGCGTGCTCGGATTATTATTGCGGGGGTTGTGGGTTCGATTCCCACCAGAGAGATAGTGAGTCTATTTAGAAAATAGATTTCCACTCTAACCTAACCTAATCTACCAAGGATGCTGGCAGTCGTAAGAGAAGAGAAGTTAGAACCATTTTGTATGGGAGCTATATCAAAATCTGTCTTATAATACCCAACAAAACATATCAGTAACAGCTATCGTGATTTCAACAGACGGAGGGACTTGGCTAGATCAACTTAGAATGTCAGGACGATCAAATATATATGTACTTCATGAGGTCCCAGATCAATATTTCGAGGGGCTATAAACGTAATGACTAGATTAGCTGAATAGATTTTTGGGGTATTCTGTCACGTAGAACTTTTTTATTGAGTGGTGTCGCTCTTCGATGCACCGTTTGGGCTCGGCTATGTAAAAGACAGTACTGATTGATAAGAGAAGAACTATCCCTGTTGTACCTTAATAGAATGACCGCGGACGATTTTGCTCCCTATTCAATTGCCGGCTATATTTTAGATATCTTATATAAATTAGCCCAGGTTAAAAAAAAAAAAAAAAATGGAACCCACCTAATATACCCTACAACACTATCTGTTACGAGTAAGTCGTTACGCTGTTGTTGATGATTTTTTACAATTAAAATTTATAAATGAATATGAGTTGCGATACATAAAATAAAAATAAATATACACGGTGCGTACATATCTGAATATATTCATAAATATTAGGGTGTAATGTAAGATGGCAAGAAGATGTTCAATTAGGTTTAAAAATAGTACAATTTCAATTTAAAAATAATACCTCCTGCCGCCACATAAGAATAGAATACTCAACAACAAGGTAGATGAGACACAAACGTTTGTAAAAATTACATTTTTGTGTAAAATTGTCGAAACAAGCCAGCCTATTAACATATACCTTTATATTTCTGCCAACGTACATTATATACGGCGAAAAGCCAAAATAGAGATATCTACGTGGATAAATGAATGAGAAAGGCATGGACATGAAAACGTACAAACGCCAACCCAACATGCTAATAATTAAAAGCATTCGTTATCTTTCTCTATAGGACCCACTAACTTTTCTGTTTCATACGTTTTTTTTTTGTCTTTTATTGGCAACCAACTGAAATGGACGACACAGAGACAGACAGACAGAGAGGCATATAGGGCTAATTTTGGTAACTCTATATGGCAACTTAGTGGCGAGCAAATAAGTAAACATAGCCATATTTATGTGGCCTATAACTGTCTGCAGAAGTACATTAAGGGCTGGCTCACCATTCAATAATTATAGATTTCTATCCAGCGGAAATAATCAATCAATTTGTATTTGTCTTGACATCACAAGGTCGTCAGTGTTGGCGACGCGGCAATTGCCCCAATTCAATGCATTCATCATTCTTAACACAATTTTAATGGCTATAGCATTTATTTGCGTCTTAAGGAATGGAATTGTAATCCTGGCAATCTATTCAAACCTTTGAACGGCAAAACTTTTCTTAAGAATCATATCTTTTTGACGCATAGGTTCGCATGCCTAGAATTATTTCCAAAAAAGTTCGACTTGGCAACACTGCGAAAAACTCAAATTTGTCGGATTTCTTTGCCAAGCTGAAACCAAAAAGGCTTAGTTTTGCTTCTGTTTAGATAAGAAAGCAAATTGGGAAGCTTTTTAAAAAATTTAGGCATCAACCGTCAATATCTCTACTCAAAAAGAACATCTAGCATTAGCAGCACATACAATAACCAGCAGTCCAAACGTCTATCATGACATTGTCTCCAAAGACTTCTTTAAGATAATTTGAATTATGTCACCAATATGTAATTGTTCCTGACATGTCTTTGTTTTTAAATTTTATTGACGACAAATTCACTGATCGTGTCCCCAAAAAAGTCAGCAAAGTTTTTTTTATTCTCTCACTTTAAAAAAATTTAAACTCTTCACTCTGTAGAGACATCTTAGCAGACCGTGTCTCATAAACCGTCATCTTACAAAAAAACTTTGCTTTTTAAATGAATGAAAAAGAAATTTAACTGTAACGAACAAGGAAAAATGTAATGGAACGCGACCAAGTCATTTAATATCAACGTCTGACGAAACCACAAGTTTTGTTATATTTTTTTAAAAAAATAAAAAACGAATAATAAAATAGTAAAACTTCAAGACATATGGACATATTTAAAAAGAAATTGTTGAAAAGTACACTTTTTATATAACGCGTATGTAAATGCTCATAAATGATTATATTTTTTTATTAGAAACCGTAAAAGACCAGGCGTTGAGGTATGTGCGAAAACTGTTTTTATCAATTCGAAAAAATAACACCAGCCATTAGCAAAATTCCCGGAAAAAAGATTAAAGGTAATTATTTTTTGTGTATAAATATAATTTTAATAATACATGAATTCGTCGATAAAAATTTTTTGTCCTCTTATTTGTCGTCGAAGATAAACTTGCAGAAATTTCGGAATATTGTCTCTAACGAATATTTGAGGGATACGGTCATCTATATATTCATTGACAACTTGCTCATTCACAATGTCGCTTTAAAATGTCATGCATTATTTTCGCGACAACTATTTGAAAACGTTATCAAAGATTTATATTGGCTGTCGGCAATATGTCTTCAACGATATAACAAGGTCATGCACACTTCTTTTAAGACGTCTTGACGACGCGGCCTGTTGGGCAGCCAAAACCAGTTACCCAACATTTTTTGATTGCAAAAGAATAACCTTTTCAATATGTGCGTATTATTGGGGCTAATCGCACTGATGATGAAGCTATAGTCAGCTTCGAAATCGCAATCTCTGTAGCCCGCCCAATGCATTTATAGCACACCATTTTTTTAAAAATGCTTTTATTTTGCTTTCTGTTCTAAAGCAAAAACAAAGCCTATTTGGTTTCAGATGGACAAAGAAATCCAACAAAAAAAATTAAACAACCAAAATAAAAAGAAGCGCAAAAACAGGTGAGTAACTCAAAATTGCTAAGAACTTGCTAAGTTATGTCGTCTGGCTACACAGTAGTTCTCACTTGGACAGACGAACTAGACAGAGCTGGCTACTGTTCTAACATACTCCAGAAGGCGCCAGTCGTAATGCCGCTGAGAATCGTTAAAACGGACATCTCCAAGCGTTATCTTAGGCAAGCAGAGACAAGGTGGGATAAGGGTGAGACAAATCGTGTATTAAGAAATCCCTGAACGCAAAACAACCTTGAGCACACAGTGTCCCTGATCAGCCTGGATCGACGGAACTTGCCAATAGTTATGACGGTTCTGAATGGCCATGGGCCTATTTGAAATCATGCAAGGCGTCTGAACAACAACCTCTCGGCCACGGTCGCCGCTGTGAAGACAAAGAGGAGGAAGATACTGTTGAGCACTTTATTTGTTCGAACCATGCTCTAATGAAACGAAGATGTAGAGCCCTACCGTCACGGAATTGTTGGGATAACGATGCTATGTCTAGATGACTTGGTGACATTTCTCGTTTGTTCGGGCTGCATATAACCGAAATTTGGAGGGACAATAGTTGTTAAATCGTACAGTCGGTTTATATGGAGGTTGAATCTGTGTGTAGAACTAAATTAAATAAATAGTTCGACCCAGAATGAACAGAAAACCCTATAGGGTAATCCGGATCGTGAGAGGACGAGGCTATTACTGAAAGGAAGTAAGCAGAAGGTCAATATAGCTTTTAGTATCATAACGGGACACATAGGACTAGGAGCTCAAAAATGCAAAATCGGTGCGGCAAGTAATAGCATGTGTAGGGTATGTGGTGAAGATGATGAGACGTTGGAGCATTTCCTATGTCGTTGCCCGGCTTTCACAGCTAACAGACTCCGGTACTTAGGTGGGGACACAATACCAGACATGAACCAACTAAGTGGCATGGAAAACAATTAGAGATTTTGTAAGTAGCACCGAATTCCTAACTTAGATTTTCTTCTTCAAGGTTACCTATTTAGAATTTAGAGCGCACATTAAGGCAATTACTGGCTTAGGTGTATGTCACAGTGTCGTGGGGCGGATTAATATCAGCGCCCTCTTTTCAACCTAACCTAGAATGAACATGTCAGAAGGCATACAGTGCGTCGGTCGTAAAAATCCGTTAAAAATGCAACTTTTAAGGCAGCTATATCCCATTGTGACCCGATCTGGACTATATCCTGCACGGATGTCGAGGGGTCTACACAATCCGATTAGCACCATGTTCAAAGTTCTTAAAATTTAACGACGATCAAGAATATAAATAGTAGTTAAATTTGCAGGACCGATGTCGAATATGAGCCACACCTTAACGTTAAGTTTTTTCTGTATTTTATTTCGACAATTGCAAACTATCAATTTGAAGGATGGAAAGATACACACAATCGAGCAACATGTGACACTTATACTTTATATCCTTTATGTATTCGAAAACATATACTTCGAAGGGTTGAAAAAGAATGACAAAATATATACACTCTCTGCCTTTGGTAGTGAAATAGAAAGTGGGTAAAAAATAAAAGAATAGTTTCAAAACAAAAATTCTAATTTCGATTAAGTTTCTAAGGAAATCAAATTTTGAAGAAATGTTCTACAAAAATAGACTTTTGGATTAATTTGTCCAAGTAATAAAATTTCTACGAATCTATATTTTCTTAATATTATATATTTTAGATAAAGAATATTTTCATTTATTTTTACAGAAATATAAAATTTGAGGACATTTCCTATACGAATTAGGTCCTTCTCTGCACTTCTTTATTTTCTCAAAATGTAACCACATGAACTTGGCTAACTTTTTTTAGCTTATCAACATTTTGTTGTGATCGAACCACTCTTCATAAAATGTTCCATTTGACTGTCCATTTATCACACTTTGTTACTTGATGGCCAACAACAGCAACAACGGCAAACAATCAATACAACCGCAATAATTCCCAGGAGGAGACAAAAACTTTTTGCTTCCTCATCCGAAACCAAGAAAAATGTCCCAAAGAAAGAAACAAAGAACATGAAATACAATTTAAATGTGTTTTGTTGAATGATGGAAACATGGTTGTTTGGATAAAATAGATAACTAAGTAACCGCTTGTACGATACATAGGCTGGTAGGTTGCTTGTTGATGAATGGTCATTGAATTTATCGGACATTTAATTGACGATTTTAGTGTATTTTAGGACGATTTGGTATTAAACTAATTACATAGCATTCCAGGCATGCCAACAGATATCATAGTGACATGCAATTATACGAAAAAAGTGAGTAAAAATAATGCAGACGTCTGAGTTTTTCGTTGCGTGTGTTGGGCTGTACGATTATCGCATCGCCTTAAGCCTAGTACCGACTTCATTCACAGCAAAAATGCCTATTAAATTATTGCGAAATCCGACGGATTCTTTTCTTTGTCATAACACAACAGAACAACAACAGTAATGAAGCAGAGTTGATTCAGCCCATTTCGTGAGCATTTAATTACATATGCAATTAAAATTGTGCAAAATGTATCCTGATTCAGTGATATGTTGCTACTATTTTGCTCATAGAACTTAGTACCACCTGTACGGAATGTGTTCGGATTATCTTCGCCACCATTTTTTATAGTGCTTTTGGCAGTTGTTTGTGCGAAAAGTCAAAGTCAGTACTAGGCTTTAAGGAAGCAGAGTAAGAAGATATTTGGAGTTGCTACATGCACTCATAAAAAAATCTGCTGATAATAGCAGACACTGTCTGCTGATAATAGCAAGGTGATGAAGCTCGTTCCCGTCCACATGACCGATCGCCGCGGGGACATGAAAGCCGTTGGTTACTTAAAGACGGGAATTTGATCTATATGGGCTATACCAATATACTCTTCGATCTGGACCATATTCAACATGGATATTGAGGGTCCTAGGACAACTAACTGTGCAAAATGGGCTAATAAATGCTGGGTTATGGGTCTTAGACCGTATATCGGGAGATCATTCTATATCAGGTATATACCAAATATTATTCGATCTGGACTATTTTAGAACTGAACCTGCATATAGAAAAAATTATGTGTGCAAAGTTTTAGCTCAATATCTTCATTTTTAAACACTATAGCGTGATTATCACAGACAGACGAACAAAGGGATGGACGGAAATGATTAGATCGTTTTTGTCTACTTTTCGAGGTCGATATGCGGAATGATAAAAGGAACATATCGGTAGTAGGTATAAAAACTTGAATTGTCAGATGCCAACATTTGTAAACCAGTTTTGAATGTCATATGGTTGGCTTAAGAGGAAGGAAAGAGAAGGCTTCTCTATTTTTTATTACATATGACTGATTCCAGAGTGCAGATTTAACCTTACCCTATTTTATATACTTTAGTGGACATATCATGATGTCTTTATGCTATTGATATGATTTTCTTTAAATGTCATATTTATTTCCATAATTTCTAAATCCGCTTTCTATTATATGGAAAGCAAAATAATTGGAATGATTTATGGCTTTGTTGTCATAGGTAAATACAGTACAAATAGAAATTATAGATGGGGGAACTTCATAGAATTTTTACCATACTTGTTTAATTTTCGTTTGCTACAAAATACTGTCAATTTTAAGAATGCTAAACACATAAAAATATTAATTTTACAATAATTGTATTCGTGTACTCATTTTCAATTTGTGAAAATTATTACTGGAAGTTCGCGTACTTTATTTGCAAGCAGAATAACTAGAGAGTACATGAGAACAAGCAAAATTTTGAGAGTTTGGTAATTGAGAGCTTGCAAAATTCTGCTGGAGGTTTTTTTCAAATAGTAATTTGCAACATCAAACAGATGCTTTTTGAAACCCGGCTACTTTATTCAAATGAATAGCAAAAAAGAGTAAAGGCTGTTCTTACTCTCATGCAAATTTTTACTGGCTAGGGCCGAATCTTGGATTTCAACCACCATGGATTCTGCAAAAATGTTAACAGATGAACTAAATTCATACCTAGACAACTTTTGTTTTTATTATTTTTCTTAAGTCTATAGATTACAAAATCCTTACAGACTAAATTAACTGCTTAATATATATGTACAAACAAAAATATATGTATTTTTATTTTTTTTATTGGGCTTTTAAGAATATAGAGGTTTAAATACAATTGATTCATGTAAAAAATTAACTTCCTTTTTATCGAACACGCGACTTTCTGATATAATAGATAATAAAATTTGTTGAATTCAAGGAAAGGAGCGGCGCAAGGGGTTATTATTTGAAGTAGTTGATAATGACGAGTTGGTCTGATTGGAACGTTTATGTAAAGTCTGTCTAAAATAAAATCGGATAATATTTTACCATGAAAAATATTCATTAGAAAAGTAACATTCAACAACACGCGACGTCTTTTCAGAGTTGGTAATTCAATAAGATTCAATCTGCAATTATAGCTAGGCAAATCCTGCTGGTTCCAGCCACGATTCCTAGTAATTACAGAAATATGCTCGGGAAGTGTAGTCGGTGATCCAATAGGATCCCAAGACCGTTCATAGATGAGATAGATTCAGTTAAGCGGCTATTAAAATAATATGTTTAGATTTTTTAATGTTTAGTTCCAGTATATTATTTTTCGACCAGTATATTATTTTTATACACGTATCTTAAGATAAACGATGTTGTCCGAGGTATATTTCCGATATTTCTGTATAGGGGTGAAATTTGGCAATAGGTGTGCCAGATTTGTTCAAAATGTATTGCAATTTTTCTATTTCTTAAGAAAGTATTTATTTATTCTTGATTATTGATCAATTTTTTGGAATAAATAAAAAATTTTAGACGAGACAAAACGCGTCCTATCAAAACAGCTGTTGAAAATTAATTAAATATTCAAAATGTCCAAGCTTTTCAGCGAAGAATCAAAAATTGCAATACTTTTGTACATACCTCGGTTAAGGACTTATCCAGTCAACATTTGTGGTGTAGATGTGGTACTTCCTGAACCAAATATAAACCAAATAGGATGAAAATATACGCTTGTAGGGACACAAGTAGTAAAATCGGAAGACCGCTTTCTATTGGGGCTATGTCTATTGATGGATATATCTAGACGGCATTTAGGTGGAGTAGGGTATAAGAGCATTTCGCATACCTCAAATTACAGTCAATTTGGGAAAAAAAAAATCAGGCTTTAAGGGGCTCAAGGAATAACATCTGGCGATCGGTAAGTTATTTATAGAATTATATAAACGTGATTCACATACCAAATTTCAATAATATTGAATAAAAATTAATACTGCTAGGGGCTCAAAAAGCCAAATCGAAAGATCAGTTGATATGGGCGCAATACCCTTATCTGAACCAATATGACCCATTTGCAATCCACAAAGACCTACATCAATAAAAAGTGACTGTGCAAGATTTCAAGCAAAAATGTCTATTCATCGCGATGGCGACGAACGGACAGACTTGTATCAAAACAAATTATTTCAATGGGGTCAGTACACCATTTTGCCTCTTAAGGCTAGAACATTTTGATATTCAACGGCCGGGCCAATGAAGGTCAATATTTTACGAAACCCCCATATTAGCATGAGATGAATAATGCTTTTTTTTCAACAACGAGAGAAAAGAAATTTCTTGAAATACCCATAAGCTGATCGATAAAATTATCTCATCAATTTTAGAGCTGTTTTCCGTCAATTCATGTAAACATGTTATTACTGTTAAAGGTTAAAAAATTAGTTTGATTTATTGCTATAAACAAACGCGCGCAAATGAAAACTACAGATTTTATTTACAACGTACATGAAAAATAGAATATTGAGAGTTTTTTTTTTTTTATTATAAGCCAGAAGTACATTGTTTAAAAGCTAGTTGATTTTGTTGTAATCGAAGTAATCGAAAGCTTTTGCTTCATTAAAGGCCTGGTTATGCTCTCGTAAATGTATCGTAAATGTAAAGAGCCAATTATGCCTATTACAAAACGTAGCATTTCAACATTTCAAAAAAAAATAATATTACTAACCATGAAGACATGGATGTGAGGGAGGGACTGGCGCCGGAGAACTTCATGCATACCTTAAAGGCACAACATGCATCCCTCTAGGGCAGAATGAAGAAAACGGCCATCCACGAAGTAGTGGTACGAGAAGTCGATACGTCTCTCCAACTGAAACAATAGTCGGCAGCGGCCTTCCTTAATATTGAAGGGATATTTAACAACGTGGAAAAGAGTATATAGTCATCGCCACGTCGGACGGCATGCTATGCGGCAGGATTATCAATGCGGACTTCGGAGATAGTGTGTTTAGAAGGCGGTTAACAAGAGGAACGCTTCAGGGAATAGGTTTCTCACAGATTCTCTGGAAACGAGTGATAAAAAAATCCTCTTGGATCTCAACAGGGATGGCGTGAAAATGATCGCATATGCGGACAAAGTCGTACTACCGAAAAAAGGCAAATTTCTGTCGACGATCAGCGACATGGAAAGGTCGCTGACGAGATGACGGCTACGAGAAATGGATTGAGAAATAACCTAATAAAGAAAGAGCTGGTCCTGTTCTATCGGAGATATTAGTTGCAGGTTTTTATACTCTCGTCTTCAGAATATCTTCGCAGATGGTTCCAAGATGGAGACAGGGAATGGAGTGGTGGTTTATTCTAAGGCACACAACATCGGGTAATTGGTGGGCCTGCCGGGCGGGTACACATTTTTTTATGCAACGGCCTGTGCCATAACTATAGCCGCAAAAAAAATCTGGGAAGAGAATTACAGTCTGCGAAACTCGGGATTTATATGGATAGTTAGCAACCCTCAAGACCTTGGGTTCGAAGACAGCCTCTCCTATAAATTCTTTTTTCACATACACATGTTCTTCTTTGCCTTTTCCTTTTGGCCCACAATTTTTTCCCACTAAGGTATCACAATGAACCAGACTGGGCTTCCTCTCTCGCTTCCATAGCAGGCAATCCTTTTAACCTAAACCATTACCAAAAAAAAACGAAACGGAACGTTAAAAAAAAAGTTTGCTGAAAATAGCAAACACTGTCTGCTGAATATTAGTAGTTAATTTTTATTGTAACAGTATTTCTGCAGTTGTTATGCAATTTCAGACTAGCAGACTTACTGCTGAAAAATCTGTTGTTTGCTGAAAATAACTGCTGCTTAATTATGAACGCAATATTAGAAGAAAACAAGTAAGAGCGTGCTAAGTTCGGCCGAGCCGAATCTTATATACCCTCCACCATGGATCGCATCTGTCGAGTTCTTTGCGCAGTATCTCTTTTTAGACAAACAAAGAAGAGATCGGGAGATCGGTTTATATGTATCAAGCTATAGATCGATTCAGACCATATTGCACACGTATGTTGAAGGCCAGGGGAGAAGCCGTTGTACAAAATTTGTGCCAAATCGGATGAGAATTGCTCTAACGGCTCAAGAAGTCAAGATACCAGATCGGTTTAAATGGCAGCTATATCAGGTTATGGACCGATTTGGACCATACTTCGCACAAATGTTTGAAGTGATACCAAAACACCACGTGCAAAATTACAGCCAAATCGGCCTTCTTAAAGCTCAAGAAGTCAAGACCCAAGATCTGTTTATATGGCAGCGATATCAAAACATTTACAATCCCAACCGACCTACACTAATAAAAAATATTTGTGCAAAATTTCAAGAGGCTTGCTTTACTCCTTCAAAAGTTAGCGTGCTTTCGGAAAACAGATGGTTAGTTCGACTTAAAATGTCATGACGATCAAGAATATATCTACTTTATGGGGTCTTAGACGCATATTTGGAGGTGTTACAAATAGAATGACGAAATTAGTATACCCCCATCCTATGGTGGAGGGTATAAAAATAATATATAAATGTAAATGTGTGTCTCAGTGAATGTTTAAAATCACCATTGAATGTATTGCAGACTTTCCATAATCATTTTTGCGTCCTTTAAAGAATTTCTCTTCAAAAATTTTATCCATTATATATTCTCATTGGCAAAAACTGCATTAAAATTTCCTTGCTTGAAAATAATTTAACTGTAGCTGCGATGAGTGCAATCCTGTAAAAACCGCCTCTTCGTGAATATGCTATGTAAATTTCACCAAATAAATTTCGTTTTATTAATAAATGTCTTAATTTATCTAATTTTTCTGTTCCATTTGAATGCTTGCACCATAATAGAGTAACAAATAATCAAAATTTAAAAAATTTCAATATGACATCGATGTTATGAAAATTCATTCTTTCGTTTTGGTTTTTTCTCTCGATAATATGTTTGTTGTCTGGCGTGTAGCTTTCGTCATTTTTACCAGTAGGCCTTCTGTAGAGCATAGTTCTTTAATTACCTAACCTAAGTACGTTTTCAACCTATTTTTGTATTTCAATAGAACATTTGGTGAACGTACAATTACTTCTTCTCGGACACATTGTTATCTTTTCTGGGTCTCCTACTTGAATGCGGGTATAATGTTTTATGATTGCTTTACTTTATTAAACTCGAACATTTCAATATAAATACGCCTACAAATAAGATACTGACGAATATTATACCATTTCGTATACGAATTTAAATTTTTGATTTCAAAGATTGAATTAAATTGGACGAAATGTAAAAAAAATCATATTGTGTAAGCTCCTTGCTCAACAATCCCTAGAAAAAAATCATTCAATCATTTTTGGACTATTTGTACTTATTTTTATATCTAAAGATCAACATAGGTACAAAGCCAGAAAATTTTTATAGAGATGCAAACTTTCATGGTGAAGAAGTCAGTAATTTTCGTTGATCTATGTTAAGAACGCGTTTAACAATAATAAGTCTATTTCAGATGTAAAAAGCGTTGTTTTTGTTTTGCACGATACTCTATGTAGTTAATAGAAAAATAAGGGTAGTTATAAATTGCGTTCTGATACTCCTTGATTTCTTGCAGCGTCTGGAGAAATAGTTACTTGCTTGTCATTCATTTGTATTGGGATTAGAGTCCTGCACAAGACTACATCTCAAAGCGTGGGTATTATTCCCCTTCACCAGGGGAATATTTTACAAAAGTTGTTTCACTAATTGTAAACGTTCAGTGAAGTTTACTCTCGTTTCGGATTTTGAAAGCAAAAAGCGCTATGTACAAGCAAAGTACTATTTGGCAACCCCATCATATGTTCCACCACCAACATTTAGGTTAGATTGGGTTAAAAAGAGAATGCGGACATTATTCCGCTCCATGTTACTATTGACATACACCTAAGCCAGTAATCGGCTTGTTGTGCGCTCCAAATACTAAAAAGTAACCTCAAAAAGAAAATATAAGTTAGGAATTCCGTGCTACTTGCAAAATTCTTAATTGTTTTCCATACCACGCCCCCTAGGTTGGTTCATGACTGGTATTGTGTCCCCACCGAAGTGCCGATGTCTATTAGCCGCGAAAGCCGGGCAAAGACATAGGGAATGCTCCAACGTCTCATCATCTTTCCCACATGTCCTAAACGTGCCATCAATTGCCGCATAATTGCATAAGTGAGCTCGTAGTCTTATGTGCCCTGTTATGATACCGAGAGCTATATTGACCTCATGCTTACTTCCTTTCGGTAATAGCCACGTTTTCTCACAATCCGGTTCACCCCATAGGATTTTCACCGTGCTACTGGCTGTTTCGTTGTTCCACAGTGTTCGTGGCCCACGCTCTTAACCCGGACTGCCTCGATCGGAAAGACTTCGGGAAACCCAAGTTTAATGACGGCAGTCCTTTGACCTTCACTGCAAATTGGTCTGCATTTTCATTCCCCCCTTAATCGGCTATGGCCCAGCACACAAACGATCGTGCCATCCTCTGAGAAGGCGTTAATTTCCTTCTTACACTGCAAGACTGTTCATGACTTTACCGTCCTGGTTGTTATTGCACTGATAACCAGTTTACTGTCCGTGAAGACAGTACGACCATAGGTTCTCAATGTAGACCCCCAGGCCCACTCGGTTCTCTACCTTTGATCCATCTGTGTAACATAATCTTCCAGATAGCATTACCAGGGTGCTGTCAATCCAAGACAGTGCCCCTGGCAGCAGTGCCTTGGATTCGACCACAAATGTCGTCTCAAGTATCCGATCGGAAACCTCTGCCATTCCTTCCAGGGCTCCTATCGTTGCCTCGATTATAGCGCGATATCTGTTCCTATCCTCTATCCATTCTCCCATTGTATTAAGTCTAATAGCCGTAGTGGGTACCTCACACTTAATTTGAATGTCTATGGTCGGATATCTAGAATAGTCTCCAGTGCCCTAGTGGGTGTGGTCCTCATCGCTCCGCCTATGCCAAAACAACATGTTCTCTGAATCTGTTGTATGGTCCTTATGTTGCACTTTTTCTCTATAGCATTCCACCAAACTACTGAGGCGTAAATAAGTATTGGTCTTATCACGGTCCTGTAGAGCCATTGAACTATCCTCGGATTCAGGCCCCATTTCGAGCCTACGGCCCATCTACATAGTGCCCAACATCTGTGAGCATTCTCAGTACGCTCCTGAATGTGATACTTCCAGTTTCACACCTAAGTATTTGATCTTGTCAGATATCGAAATCGTCTTATTAAGGAAACGTGATGCATTAAATTGGCCAACCTTCGTCTTTCTCATGAACAGGCATATTTCAGTCTTCTCTTGGTTAACATTGAGACCTCTGGGTCTAGCCCAGTCATATGCCATGCAAAACCTTTCGTCCCTTCTGCATAGCTCGTTAGGATCCTTACCTCTTAGAAGTATTATAACATAGTCTGCGTAGCAGACGGGTTCAAATTCCTCCTCCGTCAGCATCCGTAATAGGTCATTTATGGTGGTTACCCATAGGAGTGGCGATAAAATGCCCCCCTGTGGCGTGCCGTGTGCCACTTTCTCCCTTATATTTATGCCACCTGTTCCTTGGCATATGGTTTATCCAGTCTCTAAGGATCGGGTCCACCCGGTACTGGTCTAAGGATTGGATCAGTGCACGGTCCGCACATTGTTAAAAGCCCCCTCGATGTCAATGCATACCGTCAGTGTGTACGTTTTGGCATCGAAGGATTCTTGTATTTTATGCACAACCTCGTGCAGGGCAGTCTCCACCGACCTTCCCTTGACATAGGCATGCTGTTTTTATTTGAGCAGTTTTCTGGATGTTCTACTCTTTATCATGGTGTCCACAATGCGTTCCATGGTTTTGAGTAGTAAGGACGTAAGGCTTATGGGTCTGTAGACCTTTGGTGTCGCGTAACTTGCCTTGCCGGGCTTGGGTATAAACAACACCCTTGCCTTCTGCCAGGTTTTCGGAGTATATGGAAGTCCTAGGCACTTTGTGAAAATATTGGCTAGATGAGGCGCCAGATAGTAGTAACGCCGGAAATATTCCATCAGGTCCGGGTGACTTAAATGGTTTGAAGCTCCTCAAGGATTCCTTCACCTTCAATCGACCTTCGATCAAAGTCATTATTTCAAGATTCCGGTGTCTCCGTGAGTCCTGTGGAAAATGGGTTTTCATCAAAAGCCTCAACATGTCCTCCGTTGTTTTTGCTGTCACTCCCATGTCGTCTACTAAAGTTTCAGTTTGGACATGGAAGAAACTTTTTTATCTTGGCGGGAAAAGCATCCAGGAGGCACGTTTTGCCGCTCTGGTAATCTTATTATATTCCTTGAGCCGTGTGTAATACACATCCCAATAAACTTACGCTTTTTTACGACGTGCTCTGTTAAAAAATCTACGACCTCTTTCCCAACATTACGAATCTCCCTGATTTGCTTCTACGAAGAGGAAAACTATCTTCGAAAGATCCCCTAGTGCAGTCGTAATCCTGTTGACATTGGCGTCAATGTTTTCTATGCTTGGACAATCTAAATTATCTTGCCCAAGCCTTCTCTTGAGTAGTCTTCCGAATTTTGTCCAGTTGATTTTCAACTTATAACAGAAGCTTATCGGATTCGGCACTGGCCGTGCTATTCTAAACCTAATGTAGCGATGGTCAGAAAAGGAGTGCTCCGTGGAGACAGATTTTGATACAGCTTCTATATAAAGGGTGATTTTTTGGCTATTATCATTTTGGCAACACTGATTTAAACAGCTCACGCACGTTTTGTGTTTTGTTTCGCTGTCAAACATCTTCAGTTCACCATGAATCGTCTTACAAACGAACAACGCCTGCACATTATTGAATTTTTTTTTATCAAAATTCGTCCTCTGTTAAGAAAATTCAAATTGTATTCAGCGACGAATCTCATTTTCGGCTTATTGGGTACGTAAATAAGCAGAATTGACGAGTTTGGAGTGAAGATCGGCCAGAAGAATTGCAAGAGCTACCAATGCATCCAGAAAAAGTCACTGTTTGGTGAGGTTTATGGGCTGGTGGCATCATTAGACCGTACTTCTTCAAAGATGATGCGAATCGTAACATAACTGTGAATGGTGTGCGCTACCGTGAGATATCCATCTTGTTTTGCTTAAAATGCAAGAGCTTGACTTGCATGACATGTGGTTTCAACAAGAAGGCGCCACATGCCACACAGCACGCGTTACATTCGGGACCGATCAATTGGCCGCCTAGAACTATCGATTTGAATAAAGATGTTGTGCATTTTTCTCAACTTCATGTGATATATAGGGTGATTTTTTTGAGGTTAGGATTTTCATGCATTAGTATTTGACAGATCACGTGGGATTTCAGACATGGTGTCAAAGAGAAAGATGCTCAGTATGCTTTGACATTTCATCATGAATAGACTTACTAACGAGCAACGCTTGCAAATCATTGAATTTTATTACCAAAATCAGTGTTCGGTTCGAAATGTGTTCAAATTTTGACAAATTTTGTTCAGCGATGAGGCTCATTTCTGGTTGAATGGCTACGTAAATAAGGAAAATTGCCGCATTTGGAGTGAAGAGCAACCAGAAGCCGTTCAAGAACTGCCCATGCATCCCGAAAAATGCACTGTTTGGTGTGGTGTACGCTGGTGGAATCATTGGACCGTATTTTTTCAAAGATGCTGTTGGACGCAACGTTACGGTGAATGAACACATTTCGAACCGAACACTGATTTTGGTAATAAAATTCAATGATTTGCAAGCGTTGCTCGTTAGTAAGGCTATTCATGATGAAATGTCAAAGCATACTGAGCATCTTTCTCTTTGACACCATGTCTGAAATCCCACGTGATCTGTCAAATACTAATGCATGAAAATCCTAACCTCAAAAAAATCACCCTTTATTTTTGAAAAACTTTCCTATAGCTCTGAAAAAATCACCCTTTATATTTTCATCCGATTTTGGCTAATGCTGCCATCATTTGGTGTTTTATATCTCCCATTTTGGATTTTGGGGTATTTGCATGAAACTAATGACGAAAAATGTTTTGGCTATTCGATTTAAATTTTTTTTGGCAATAACTCATCATGGATCATATATTTTTAATAGAAATTTTTTTCGTATATTTTTTTTTGCAAATAATGACTGTCATCATCGTAAAGCCATCAGTTTCTTCTTCTCTTCACGAAACCCAATCAACATGCTTAAGAATCATCGGACAACCCGTTTATACGGGAGTTCTATCTAAAAGTAAAACGATTTAGCCCCTTTGGAATGGATAGCTTTATTAATTCAAATGATAGCTAGCCTTCAATAGGCTTAAGGCTTCTACTATGCCGTTTTACAAATGGAATGACGGTAGTAAGAAAACCATCCATCCTAAGGCAATGTCTGTCCATATATTTTCTTATAAGTTCAGAACGGTTATGCTCGGATTATCTTGAAATTTGAGACATGCAACATTTAAGGCCTAGGAACGAAGCTCATTGAAAATTGACGAAATTGATTACAATTTTTAAAGCTCCTATACTAATATATTGCCCGATTTTTACTTAAAAAGCAACAGCTTTTGAAGAATAGTATGTTATATTACTTTAACTTGACACTTGGGGATGTTGGAAACCAAGCAACGTTTTGTGTTTGGTTTTAGCTTGGCAAAACTTATCTGGGTCCTCGTTCAACTCAAATGTGGACACAAACCCCTCGACGGTGTCGCCTGGGTAGCTACCTTTAACATCCATTAAAGGTAGTGGGCTAAAATGTGCCACGACTTCAAAATCCAGACTTATCTGGGTCTTCAGTCATCTCAAATGTGGACACAAACCCCTCGACGGTGTCGCCTGGGTAGCTACCTTTAACATCCATTAAAGGTAGTGAGCTAAAATGTGACACGACTTCACCTGTAGACGGATAAAAAGATGGGTAGGGGCGTCGGGTTGGTAGCCCATCACCCGGAAAGCTTGAAGAGATTACTATGCAAAAACGAACATTATAACGAAGATTAAAAACGGTATGTTATGTTATATAGTATTAAAAAGGCAGCTTCTTCGGCTTAGACCGTACATACACTGAACAAATTGTTGTCATAATTTTGAAGACTCGAGCCAAAGATTAGCTAACTTAAACTAAAGATGATAAATATTCCAATCTTTTAAGGAAATATTCCCTTTGGTGAAAAATATTTTCCTTCATATTAAGATTTTTTTACTTTAAATGGTAGGTGAAAAAGTCCTTAACTTTGCGTCTTGTTATTAATAACAAAAATCTAAAATGAAGGTCAAAATATATTGGGTTGCCCAAAAAGTAATTGCGGATTTTTCATATAGTCGGCGTTGACAAATTTTTTCACAGCTTGTGACTCTTTAATTGCATTCTTTCTTCTGTCAGTTATCAGCTGTTACTTTTAGCTTGCTTTAGAAAAAAAGTGTAAAAAGTATATTTGATTAAAGTTCATTCTAAGTTTTATTAAAAATGCATTTACTTTCTTTTATAAAATCCGCAATTAGTTTTTGGGCAACCCAATAGATGAAAGTTAGGAAATTATCCTTGGGATAAGGCAACAATGGACCGTAGTTAAAGACGCAAAATAACCTTACAAATAGGTGCGTCCTAAAAGGTTTAGTTTTTTTAGATTAATGGCTGGTACTATGTTCGTTTTCCGCAATAAAAGAACTTGCTGACTTCATTCGGTAGTCAGTAAAAAGTATTATGTTTTCATTGAGATTTTTGTAGTTTTTCAAAAAAGTAACCGTTTTCAACTGTGAAAGACGATTATAGTACCAGCCTTAAGATGCTAAGTTTTAAAAAAGAACATTTCAAAAAACAATAACTGGACACTTATCTATGAAGTAAAATAGCAATTTATCAGCCATTAAATTTTGAGATGGGTGGTCATGTTCGTTAGCAAAAAGCCAATTTAATTTAAAGATAGTATCTCTATTGTAAAGTTTTGGTTCTTTTCATTAATCATTTTCTTTTCTTAATTCCTACGAATAAGGAAAAATCTTACATTTTTCTTATAAATTCTTCATTTTGGTTTTAAGTATATAGACAACCAAGTCGTAATATATTCAATCGTTATTTCATTTTAGGACATTTTTGGATCGTTTATGGATTGCAACCCAACTTCAGTTGAGTTGCAAACGGGCAAAATTTGTTATTGAAATGTTCATTTCTGCATTGAACTGCATAATTTTTTTTTACAATGGACTTAGTAGCTGAACGTTCAAAATACTGACATCGAATGAAACTGACAAAAATTTGCATCTATACACAAATTTTTATTTCATGATTACATCTTCTGGCAACGCAACTATAGTTGAGTTGCCATTCATAATCGACCCCTCTATTTTCAATTAATATTCGTCTTAATTTTATTAATTTTCACAATTATAAATCCAACAAATGTTTACGATTGTTAAAATGTCAACACAAAATCAAAGCCGACAACTTTTAATAATTGTTGTTATCTAAATCTATGCGAAATAAAAGAGTTGTAAGAAGATTTCAAATTCTCATACCATGTATGTAACATATTATGTACCGTATTACGTATGAAGCAAACTACGTTTTGGGTGTACAAATTCCATGTCTTGCATACAAACTAGGAGACAATAGCATTAGAGTCAACTAGCGAGTAATTAGGCTTTTTTCCTTTTGAACGACTACGATGATTTCCTTTCTGTTCTCACTTCCCACTTTTCCGGCAAAGAAAGTCAAAGCCCATTGTTCGCTCAATTCCACACACAATGACATCCTTCATTACACACGTTCAGTATTCATAGTAGTCATAGTTGTTCATTCATCCGCGTCTTTCAAGACATCCATCCATTCATCCACACCATCCACGCGTCTATTCAACTATGTTGCATGTTCAACTAACTATTAATTTTAATAATAATTAAGTTCTCAAACAACTAGACAACTATTAAGAGGTGTTAATTTTCCAACGCAGTAAATTGTTAATTAGAAATGTAAATTGTTTGTAAATAATGAAAAATGTCTCTCGTTTAGCAGCGAACATAACTCACAGGCTAGAGATCCGTTACAAATGTCCTTGGGAATGCATTCGGTGAGACGATGGGTGTCCTTCCAAATGATTGCACAAAATTTCCAATTGAAGCATGACACTTTCGAAATTTAATTCAAAATTGTTAATATGGGCTGAAGATAACGCAATGAGCAAAATTAACTTTAGTTACATAAACATATGTATATGAAATAATTGGCAGTGTTTTCTCTAAAGAAATACGAGAACCTTCCTTTGGTAATTTTAATATTCATATGATTTGGTTGTTGTTGTTGTTGTTGTAGCAGTTCATTGTGTACTATCTTTCGTCTGCTTGATTCTGTTGAGTGTCAAGACCCAGGAACTCCGCGACTAAGATGGGGTGCGTCCACAGGGATCTGGGTCTGAGTCGAGTGGGTCTGGCCGGGCAGTTAAACAGGTGACGTGTATCATGCGGTCCCTGGTTACAGTCGGGACATACATCTTGCACGTCGGCATCAATCCTAGCTCTGTGGGAATTGAGGCGGCTGCATCTGCCGGAACGTAATTGAGCCAGAATCACTCTGGTTTGCCGGGGGAGGTCGATTTCTTCGGGTGCAATGGGTGGCGGTCGTTCTCCAAGGACTACATTCACCCGGTAGCCAGTTAACGCGTCTGCTACCGTGTCTGCATGAATGTTGTTCAGACCCGCTTGATATGCCGCTTGATCTAGAGGTTCTCTCTTGTAGCGCTGGACCTCACGCTCTAGATCATGTAGATCTACCTTAAGGCTTCTGGGCGGTGGGTATCTATCCACAAGATGATGATTTGGATGATTTCTGCGATAACAGCCCAAAAGGTATTGCTTGGACAGCATGTAGTTATGTCTTCGCACTGGTAGGATCTTTGTCTCCTGGTGCAGGTGGTCCACATGAGAACTAAGGAGGCAGCCCGTCGCAGTTCGGAGGGCGGCATTCTGACAGATCTGAATATTATTCCACTGCGTGTCACAAAGCTGACGTGACCACACTGGCGCTGCATAACTTACCACAGACCGGCCAATTGCTTTGTACGTGGTCAACAAGGTTTCTTTGTCTGCACCCCAAGTGCTGCCAGCGAGTGACTTGAGGACCTTGTTTCTACTTTTGACTTTATTGCAGATTGCTGTGCCATGTGGGGAGAAAGTGTAGGAGCTGTCAAATGTGACGCCAAGTATTTTGGGACACTTGATGGTCGGAATCAATTCTCCATCGACCATCACAGTCAGCTCAGAATTCACCTCACGCGTATTTGTAGTGAACAGTGTGGCTGAAGATTTGGTGGCGGATATCTTCAGATTTCTTGCAGCGAAATATGAGGCAAGCTCGTTGAGGTAGACGTTCAACCTATCGCAGATGTCATCAATGGGTGGGGGGCCTGATGCCAAGATCGTACAGTCGTCCGCATATGATACGATCTCTATGCCGTCTGGAGGAGGTGGGATGGAGGATAGGTAGAGGTTAAACAGAGCCGGAGATATCACCCCACCTTGGGGAACTCCCTGTTTCACTCTACGGTGTTTTGACTTCTTATCCCTAAATTCCACAAATGACGTCTTAGCCACTGGTGAGAGAAGGGAGATCGGTCTGTACGACTCCCCCAAACTCGGGTCTTTACCAGGCTTCAGTAGCGGGATCACTCTGCCCATTTTCCAGACATCGGGAACTATTAGAGTGTTCAATGACAGGTTAAGGACAGTGGTAAATCCAGATTCTTCAGCATCAATGTAGAGATTCCGTCGGGGCCCAACGCCTTGGAAGATTTGGCGCCACGGATGACATTCGTAACTTCGCCCACGGTAAATTGTGATGGCTGTTCATCGGCTCGGAGACCACGAATACGGCGAATGGCTCTCCTCCTTGCCCTGTCTCTCTCGGGATGCACGATAAATTGACGGTTGAACAACCTGGCGCATCTCTTCGGATCAGTCACGGTTAACTCGCCAAAAGTGACTGAGGTCCTGTCGTCCCGTCTACCGGGGTTCGAGAGAGACTTAACAGTGGCCCACAATTTGCCTGCACCGGTGCCTAAGTTACATTGCTCCAAGTGTTCCAGCCACAAATTCCGCTTATGTTCGTTGACTACCCTGTTAATTTCCAGATTCAGCTCGCTGATTCTGGGGTTAGCGGGGTCCATAGCACGAATCCCATCACGCTCGTCTGCGAGTACCACTGCTTGCGCCGGGAAATTGGGTCGCACTTGCGGTATTCGACCGGCTGGTATAAAGCGAGCGGCTGCTGCGTTGATGATGTCTCGGAATTTCCTCTCGGCCACAAGCACATCAGAGGGGGGTGGCAGTTCATTGAAGCGGCGATTGGTATACTCTCTGAAGCCAGTCCAATTGGCCTTCTTGTAGTTGATGAACGTTCGGCGCTCAGAGGTTATGAAGTCGGGTGGTCGGTCGATGGTGAGGATTATGGGGAGGTGGTCTGACCCCAAAGAGATGACGGCTTGCCAGGATACGTCACTCAGGAGATCAGGGGATGCGATTGAGATGTCTGGCGAGCTGCTGCACCTCCTCGTAATCCTAGTGGGGGCATCCTCATTCACCGTGCAAAACGTGGAGCTATCTATCTGCTCTGCCAAAGCTATGCCACGCTGGTCGTTGCCTAGGGGAGAATGCCATGACGAGTGATGTGCATTGAAATCCCCCAGAACCAGACGACTATGGCCAGATAGCAACCCACTTATGTCGGGGCTGTAGGCCTGGCCATTAATCGGGACACAGCTGCCAACCGGCGGTATATACACGTTGTATATCTCTATCTCGGCAGTACCAGACTTGACTGCTACCCCCATACATTCCATGTATGGGTCACTAGCGTCAAGCGCAGGCGAGATAGGTCTATACTGCACGGAATGGTGTATAACGAAGGCCAAGCCCCCACCTCCATTCCTTGAGCGATCCTTACGTAGCACATTGTAGCCGTGACAACTGTGCAAGCTGCAGGTGTTAGTCAGCTTTGTCTCTTGGATCGCTGCGACCGATATGCTCTTCCGACTCATAAAATCCACAATCTCATCAATCTTGCCTCGCAGTCCATTGCAGTTTAACTGCAGGAACGATACATTTCCCGACACTGGCCTGGCAATGGTAGGGCTAGGGTGCTGTCTTTGCATAAATTGCCGTACGGGAGAGGTCGGGGGGGTCACATAGTCCGACGACGAGGACGCCGAAGGCGACGACGGCGACGCTTGTGACCCACTGCTGGCTATGTTCGCACAGCACCTAGCGACATAGCCAGTATGACTATACTCCCGTAGCGAAGTTAGGCCAGAGCAAGAACGGAAATGTACCCACTCCAAGCACCTGTTACACCTCACCGACACTGACCGATGATGAAGGCGGTTCTGGCAAACGGAACAGAACCAGGGTCCGGGGTTCTTTTCAATCCCGGCACGGACCAAAAGCATACGGAGAAGGCACTCCGGGATGTGCCTCTCCCATGACGAAAAAAGACGAACACGTACACTGAGGCGGCAGCCCTTGCCGATGAAGATTCCATCGGGTCAATCCGGTACGTACAACCGGCTGCCATGGGATTGAAAAGCGAGGACAATTTTTTGTTATAAAATTAGGATTGGATAGGTCCATGTTAGGAAAGGTTAGTCCACCCGCCCCATGTTAATATGGACATGCACTTAAGCCAGTTATCGGCATGTTGTGCGCTATAAATACTAAAAAGTAACCTCGAAAAAGAAATCTAAGTCAGGAATTCCGTGCTACTTACAAAATCTCACACATAGGAAATGCTCTATCGTCTCATCATCCTCCCAACATGTCCTACACACGCTATCACTTGTCGCACCGAATTTGCGTAAGTGAGCTCATAGTCCTACATGTCCTGTTGAAAGACCGAAAGCTATACTGACCTCCTTCTTACTTCCTTTCAGTAATAGCCTCGTCTTCTAATGATCCGGACCTCCCCATAGAATTTTCGTCGCCCTGGATAGGTCCAAAGATCTTTCTTTTTCAAAGACTTTTAGAAGGGTGTACTACTTAGATGTCACCGGAGAAAAGAGCAACAATTCACCACATATTTATAGCAAGGTCAACTATTGGGCATTGAATCATACTAATCTGTTGAGTAGTTCAACTTCAATTTCTCAAAATGTATTAAGGTTATGAACCAACAGGAAATATCCATTGCTTTAAACCAATGGGATACTCTATGAATATGTAGAACTTCTTTTAGAGCTCAGATCAATTGTTGAATTTTTTCTTTAAGGCCTTTGTGAGTTGGGTAAAAACAAATAAAAGGTTGCTAAGTTTGGCCTGGACATTTGTCGGGCATTTGTCAAGTTCTTTGTCCGGTATCTCTTTTTGGTCAAACAACGAGTAATAGATAAGAATTGTTATGGTAATAGTGTTATATCAGGTTATGGACCGATTCGTATCATACCTGGATTGGATGTTGCAAACCATAGTAGAAGTCAGTAGTAGTTATGGATCGATTCAGAGCATATTTGATATTGAAAGTAAAAAAATTTTAGCCAAATCAGTCAAATCAGTCCTCTGGGGCCTCGAGAAGTGCAATCGAAAGATCGATTTATATGTGAGCTATACCAGGCTTGGAACCGACTCAGGCCATACTTGGCACCTATGTTGGAGGTCATTGTTCAAAATTTCGAAATTTTCCAAAGCGGATAAGAATTGCGCCCCTTAAGAGGCTGAAGAAGTACAATCGGGAGATGGGAAGATCTAAAAAGCCACTGCGTAAATATTAAACAAATGATTAACGATTCACAGTAGGATCTCTAAGTGTTTAGCGCCTTAGTTACTATTGTTACAGGATTTAAATGTTTCAAACTAATAGACATACCAATGAACGATTCTAACAACAACTTAGAAACAACTTTTAGGTACTTAGCAGAGAGCGTCAAGTACACAAATACATCATTGAAATAAATTTTAACTCAATATTGAAGAATCGAGAAGTTGAAGAGCAAGGATTTCATATTCATATTGCTTATCTAACATTGAACAGTTCTTGAAGTATGCACTTAAAATAGAGAAATGAATAAGATAAGAACGAAAAAATTCCCTTGTTAATGTGCTTGAATTATTAAAAGTTGATCATTAAGTGCAGTGAACACATTAGCTGTACATATTCTCAGTTAATATTCATTCAAACATATATATAAAATAGTAGGCTATAAAGTATATATATATTCTGTGATATTTTAAGTCGATCTAGCCATGTTCGTCCGTCCCTCTTTCCGTCAGTTGAAATCCCTCTTTTCCGTCAGCGGTCGAACGAATAAAGACATCCGCTTGAAATTTTGCACACATACGTTAGGGATTGTAAATGGGTAATATCGGTTCAGATTTGGATATTGGTGCCATATAAACCGATCTTCAGATTAGAAATCTTGAGCCCTTTGAAGCCGTGCCAAGAATAACCTGATATTGCTTTCATATAAACCGATCTCCAGCTTTGAAATCTTGAGCCCCTGGAAGCCGCAATTGTTATCCGATTTGGCTGAAATTTTGTGGAGTGTTGTTCAGTTATGATTTGCAACAACTGTGCGTAGCACGATTCAAATCGGTCTATAACCTGTTATAGCTCTTCTATGACCTCAAAATCTTCAATGTTGTTCCTTAAGTACACATGCGCACTACGATGGAGAAAAATTCCAACGTAGGGATAATGAAACTGGTTCAGAAAACATGTTGTTTGACATAGGCGGAGCGATGTGGACCAAGCCCACTAGGGCACTGGAGACTACTCTAGTTTTCCCACCCATAGACATACAGATCAAGTGTGAGGCAGCCGCTGCCGCTATAAGATTTAAGGCGTTGCGACAATGGATCGAGGATAGGAGCTGGTCATACCATCACGGTATAATCGAGGCGACACAGGGTGTTGCACAGATATGCAAAAATCGCAAATGAAAATTGTTATAAAATTAAATAAGAAAATTTAAAAAAATATTTATATTTGATGTCCCCCTTCACTAATCGATGTTTCCCTACCAAGGTTTTTTAACAAATAAATGCTGCAAATTTTTTTCCTAAAAATTTTAATTTTTGTTTATGTAAGCGAAATGGATTTTTTAATTGGGGTACCCGAACAGAATAAGACCTTAAAGAGGACATAACTGAAAGCATTTTTTTTTGTTAGAAGCACGGAATCGTTGTTGGATTTCTTTGTCCAGCTGAAACAAATAGGGTTTGTTTCTATTTAGAAAATAAAGCTAAATAAAAACCTTTTTTAAAAAGTTTTAGGCAAAGTGTGATGCATTGGGCAGGCTACGGAGATCGCGATTTCGAAACTGACCAAAACTCCAGCATTAGTCCGCTAAGCCACAAAAAGATTACATGCTTCCGCCTACTCATTAATTAGTGAGCTGTGCAGTGGCAGAAGCATGCCTTTTTGAGACGAACATTGGATCATATAAGGGTACTTTTCTTCGAGCGCACCAAGAAAGATGAACCACTTGCAACGCCGAGAAATGTGTATGCTGCAATATGCACACTAGGGTGATGACTTTTTTATAACCTCATATTTCTGTATCATATTTTGATCATTTTTTATTTAACATAATATAAAATCTGACATAAGGCTATTTCTTAAAAAAAAAAACTTTGCACATAAAATTATTTAAAAATTTTCACAAATATTTAATTTCAAAGTGGTTTGTGTGTGATCTTTTTTTAATATTTGAATGGAATAAGTACTTAAGAGACAAAAGTTCATTTATTCGTAAATTTCGACAAAAAAAATCAAAAAGTCATCATCCTCATCAACAAGGTCCTAAATTGACTTGCCGGGTAAAAGCGTAGTGTAGGCAAAGAATCCTTGTTGAATGCTTATTAGGTTTAAATGGAATACATTTTTAAGTCTTTATTAGGCAATAGTTCATTCATTTGTGCAACAGGAAAAAATTTTTGGAAAAAACTCAAAAAGTCATCACCTTAATGCACACATTGAAAGGTTACTCTTTGGCGAACGAAGATTGCTGGGTAAGAGGTTTTTGGCATTGTGTGTGTGTTGCTGATGCTAGATGCTCTTTTTTAATTAGAGATATTGGCGGCTAGTGGTTTATCATTTTTGCTGCGTTCGAAGAAACGTACCTTGATATGATCCAATGTTCGTATCAAAAAGGCGTGCTTCTATTGGGTTGCCCAAAAAGTAATTGCGGATTTTTCACATAGTCGGCGTTGACAAATTTTTTCACAGCTTGTGACTCTGTAATTGCATTCTTTCTTCTGTCAGTTATCAGCTGTTACTTTTAGCTTGCTTTAGAAAAAAGTGTAAAAAAAGTATATTTGATTAAAATTCTTTCTAAGTTTTATTAAAAATGCATTTACTTTCTTTTAAAAAATCCGCAATTACTTTTTGGGCAACCCAAAACTATTGCACAGTTCACTAACTAGTGAGTAGGTTGAAGCATGTAATCTTTTTGAGGCAAAGCGGACTGAAGATGAACCATTAGTTCGCTTCAAAATTGCGATCTGCGTAGCCTGCGCAATCCATTTATAGCAACTACATTTTGCCTAAAACTTTTGAAAAAGGGTTTTTTATTTTGCTTTCTTTTCTAAATAGAAACAAAAAAACCTTATTCGTTTCAGCTGGACAAAGAAATCCAACAACCAAAATAGAAAGAAGCGCAAATCACACCCAAAATATTGTATGGAATGGGTGTTGCTTCTTTACTATTATTATCAATAAAACATAAATATATTAATACTCAATGAAATTTTTTCCGGAGACAAAATTTTGGAATTTGTTTTCCTAAATTCAGTAAAAATTTTGTTAGAACAAAATTTCAATAACATTTTCCTTAAAAACGAAATCAATGAAAATTTCACTTAAGGCAAATTTCAAACGGAAGTAAGCCACCCATATTACTCCGCTCATGTATATATGTTTTGAATTTGCTGTTGTTTAGTTTACTTTATTTGATTATGAATTCTTCGATTTAGTTTGTTTCCATGTTTGAACTTTTGATCGTACAGCATTTCACTTTGAATTCTACTTTCCAGGCGTCAAAAAGACCTGTTCAGACATTGTGCACCGGACATTATTTTGTCAATTAGCTAACAGAACTAACAAAGATCAATAAAGTTTACATATTTTAAACAGAAACCACCAATAGGGTTTCTCAGATGTGGATGCTGGAAAAACATAACCTGAGGATTCGAGACGTTTCAAAAGAATTATTTTCTAGAACAAACTTAAAATTTTTTCAAGACGACACTAAAATGAAATTTTCTCTCTATAAAAATTTTAATACAAAATGTACCAAGGACGAAACTTTAACAAAACTAAAAAACTTCTCTAATTTTGAGATCTTTTTCTAAAAAAATACACCTCCAAAAAAGTCCTCAAATCAAACATTTTTAGGCGTAAGTTTTGGCCAAAAATTATCGTCACGTCTGATAGCCCTGGCTATCGCAACATTCGTGAAAATTTGTTGCTCGTCGAATAATCCAAATTTGTACATAAGTTTTTCTCAAGTACTTTTCGTTTGAATCCCATACTGCCCCGATCGGTCTACATGTCCGTTTTGGGTTGATTTTTCTTTAAATTTAGATACAAAAGGTCATGCGAACGAGCGAGCTCAGCCACATTTCAATGGACCAGGTAGCTTCTTTACAGTAATATTTCACAAATTAAAATCATTTCTTCCAACAAAATTTCTAAACAGCTTTTTAAATAAATGCCTGATTTAGCTTACCGAAATAGAAGCCCTATGTTTGCTGAAACAGCAGTAATGTCTGCTTTCCCATTTTCAGCAGACTAAAACTGCTGTTTTAGCAAACATTTTTGCTATTTTGAATAACAGATTTGGTCTCAATAATAAATGCACTCGCCGATTGCGAGTGCAACAAAAGATTTAATTGTGAGGAACTAACCCACTTCATTTAAGACATTATTGTAAGCCTAGTGGAAGAACTCCTTTTGATTAGGACAAGCATTGTCAAACATTTCATAGAAGAAAAGAAACCAATTAGTTTTCTTTAGAAAATCTATAAAATATATGAAAAAAGCAGTAGAAAAAAGGTTCCCCTTTGAAATGACCTTCTGCGATTAAAGAGACTTCGATGATGAAGTCTCATAAGGCTTCAAAATCACAAACATGAATTGAATTATCTGATAGATAAACTGTGATGGGAGGATGGTTGACTGGCTGGTGAGTGAGCGTGTCATTTAGCCAAGCAGCATGCACAAATTAAGGTCACACACTAAAAGGAGATCTGTTTGCTTCCACAACAGAGCACATCGCACATTGATTTAATTTCATTGGCAAATGATTTGGGGTACAACAATAGCAGCAGCAGCAGCAGCATTATCGCACACTTTCAAGATAACATTTTTTTTTCTGCATATAAATCGAATACACACACGCACTTATAGCCATACATAAATACATCCGCATATGCATTAAAACATACGTACACACACCCTGTCTGTATGTAAGAATTAAGGAATAGTGCGGATTGTGCGGGTGACGGCTTAAAAAATTCTCTTCACGCTTTTATTTTGTTATAAAGTTATAAATCCTCGGGGGTTTAAGATTTTATTATCTTTTGGCTTTAATTTTTAATCAAACCGTGAAACAAAAATTTTCTTGTGATGAGAAATTCAGATGGTGGTGATAACATAACAAAAAGGACACCCAACGATTATTTCTTATTTTTCGTATGCCAAATATCCAAAAACACACACACACTCAAAAGAGCGAAAATGATGACTGCGAGAGAGAAAGAGAGACGTGATTGTGTAAAATGAAAGCGCGCGCAGGCAACATCAACAGGATAAATACATTCCATCACATCAAAGCAGTTTGGCAACTCTCTGCTCAGCTCTGCTGCTAAAACACGGTGCTTCTAAAATTGTGTCACACTATTTTACCATCACATTACGATTTATCGTTGTTGTTTTTATTATAAATGTTAACTTTGTCAATATTGCAGTCTGGCCAGTTATTTTGTAATTGTTTCTACACTAACTCCCTTCCCATCGCCATAAGAGCAAGTCCGTTAGAGAAAATATCGCTTATATTGGCTGTGAAATAAATTATTTTCGGTTTCCATTAATCCACAATCACCCAATTATCATATGCACGCACATACACACACATAGTTCACAAAGCACTCGACCTACACAACACACCGCACTGCGCCGCGCGCGCCTTGTCTTATGGGTCGGCGCTGACGCGCGCTTGGAACACTTGTTCAAATATTATGATTATATAAAGTGGCAATTAAACAAGTGTTTGTTTGCTTTCTTGTGTCAATTTTTTTAACACATCGATGTAGTTCAAACACTTTGCAAAGCACAAATAACGGTAAATATTTCTTTTTCTACTGTGTTATCGAACATCATTACCACACCACCGACGACAGACGACGGCGAAGACGGTAACAGAGAATGCGACCAGAATGAGAACAGCAACAACGACGACCGACCACGGCCATTGCTACGAAACGCACATTAAGGAGAACCGACGAATAACTTTAGGTATTAGTGTAAAAAGGATGAGGGCGATGTTGATGATGGTGACCTACCGAAAATAGACGAACAAGAGAAAAACGAGCCCACTCAATGCCAGCTTGGCTGGCTTATTCTTGGCAGAGTTGCAAACAGGTTGACGACTGACTTGACTTTAGTTATTGGGTCGCGCCGCAGTTTTTGGGGCAAACGGTAGAAATGGAGATGGTAGGAGAATATCAGCAAACCACCGAAGGGGGTTGATTGTGGGATTTTTGTTGCTGGCCGACATCTCCCCTCCACTAGCACCAACGCTGCTCATCATTGTTGCTGGGATTGCTGCATTTAGGCTGTTTTTTCTATATGACTTAATGCGAAGGCATTTTGGATGGCTGGCTCAAAGAAAAAATTACGAAATGGTTAGACGATGGTGAAATTTCGATAACGAATCAACACACCAGACTAGGCAACAGCAACTAAAGCGAGCAACAGTGGCCACAATTACCTGGAACACCTTTTGAACCCCTGTAAGAAGCACAGCCACCGCCGACTACCACTGGGGCGACCCAGAAGAACAGTAGCAGAAAAAGTGAAAAACTTGCGCATAATTTTTACCAATCACCCGACTGAGCTAACATATACTCAAAGCTCCTTTACACACTTATAATTTTTTCTTTCTTTTTTGAGTGACATACATACACAATTATGCATTGTTTTCCTTGTCATATTTCCCCCTGTTCACTCCCCACTGCAGGGTAACGGACACTCTATTCTCTTACTATTGCTCGCTGGGTGGCTGGCTAGCTAGCTAGCTAGCAGCACCACCAATAGAGTGAAATAGAAAACTTACTTTTTCTTTAAAAGAATTCGAAAATGTGTTATTGTTGTTGGGTTTGTTGTTCTATTTGTATGTTTTTTTTACTTTTTCGTTTTTCAACTACATAAATGATGTATTTCTTTTCGTATTTAAAAATGTTACTTTAGAAAAAATCACAGCGCGGTACAAAGATTTTTTTCGATTTCCTTTCTCGTTTCGTTTCAGTGAGTAACAACTGAAAAAAATTAAAATCGGGAACAATTATTTTTAAAAATAATAAACTCGCGCACTAGTGATTGCCGCACGGTTGTGTTTTGTATTGACCGAGATCCGCTATAACGTTTATGGTGTTCCTTTCTTTACTACTCTGACTGGCAGAAAAAATGTTGGCTGTGAAAAACCCCAACTTGACGACGCATACACTCTGCTTCTGCAGTTGATGGAATGAGAACAAGAGAGCGACAGAGAGAGAGAGTGACTATTTTTAGCGCCGTCGTAGTCGACAGCGTTGTTGACTGTGGACGAATGTCACACATGTTGCCAGATTTCTGTTTTAGTGAAAGCTAATAAAAGGATGACAATTATGATGTGACAGATAATTTGAAAGTATGACGTGAACCTGATGATTTGCCATGTGTTGTTTTCATTGAGCATCGAACAAATGATGAATGATAGGAAGAAATGTGTGCTTAGTTCGTTGGCTGAGTTAAATATGCGTCTGAGTGTATGTGTGTGTTCTCTTTTTGCATTGGGATTTTAATTTTCCGCCTCGGCAGTGCTTTTAAATCCTGTGAATGATTTATACAAACAAAAGACAAAGATAATACTGTTCGAAGTCAGAAGGAAGAAATTTGAATTCGTTGATTTGTATTTATAGCAGAAGGATTAAGTGTGTTTTATGTGGCAAATTGTCGGATTCGGTAGCTTGTAGGCAAGTAAAGCGCAATAAGAGCATTTCTATTTGACGTTGAAGAACACTGCAATTGATCATAAGAAAATCTTATCTAAAGGCCGGTACGCAGCTCTAACGAAATTTTCGTTTCCATAAAAAATGTATTGACATGTCTTAAGAGAAATTTTCGGCCGAAATTGGAAGCATGAATATTTGTTAATTGTCAGAAAACTTCTGCTTTGATCATTTCTTAAGCAGAGTATTCTGTTCAGCTTCCGGAATTGTTGCGCAAAACTTAAACAAAATATTTTTAAACGTAATTACATGAAATTACTCAATCTTACATTCATATTACCCTATGATTCATTATTTTTAAGTGTTCCTTTAAAGCCATTGGCATAACAAAGGTATTTATATATTTCGCACGTTTTTACCTTAAACTTTTTTTATATTGAGTTTGACAGATGTTCATGTGAAAAGTCGTATAAAGTACCAACCCTTTATCATGTTTCCACTTGGAGCAAATCTATATTTGCGACGAGATGTCGGAAATCCCGTGTTTTGCAACGAGGTTTCCCATAAAATGTGAACAAATCTACTTATTTGAGGAGATTTGCAGCAAATTTTCTTCCAAATTCAACTGCAACACTGCGTTTTCATTCATAATACCCGGTATTATTGGGATTTTTGGTCAGCACTTTTTGTTAACATCGGACAATTTCTTATTGAAATTATAAAATTTAGTAGTATTTAATAAAATCGTTTCACAAACTCAATTGCTGACCGCAATGTATATGTTGAAGACAATTAAAATGCACATCAAAATAAAAACGCTGTCAAATATGTCACTGTTGAAAAATAAAAACCGCATAAATCGTAGTGGAAACGGTTTTTGGAGATTATCTCAAATCAAGTGGATGTGGCCTCCAGTGGAAACATGGTTTTACAACACGTAATGAATATGTTTGCCATAATACCATTGGAATTAATTTTAATTTAATTTGATTTTATCTGTGTGTGGATTATAACTATAAAGTCAACAAAGTTAGATCTTTACCAACCTTCATCCTTTTTATTCAGCAATTAATTCCATATACTATAATTCCCAGAAGTGGCATATGTATGAACACACCAGCACACGCTAATGACCTTTGACCACAGATGATACCTACTTTATTAAGTTTTATGATATAAAGGGTTTTCCAATAGGGACTTGACAACTTTCATTTTGATTTGTGAACGCAATCTTACCCTCAATTTATTCCGTTAACTCCATGGTACAATTAAGAGGTAGCGTCATTAGCACAACAACAAAAATTTACCCCCAACGAAACTACCTTGAGTGGCAAATGCCATAAATTGAAATTACAACTTATCTTCTTCAAATGAGTTTTATATTTGTATTTTCAAATGTTCCTCAGTGGAATGTTCATGGGCAAAATTTGCAATTTGCATTTTCATCATTATAAATATGATGAAAAAAAATATCTTTTTAAGAATTTAGATAAAAAGCACACCTGTGTTATCAAGCCTTTGGGCGCCTCTTAACAAGCCCCTAAAGTTGGTCACCTCGGCATTTCGAAAAATTGTTTGGGATGCCAAATATTTGTGGTCGGATTTTCAACATTTTGCTGTATAGTTCCCAAAAATTTAACAAATTCAAAGAAAAAAAGAATAGAGATTTATTAATATAGGCCTGCAAGTGTAACATTTTTTCTATAAATACCATCCGTCGAAAACAAATGCATTGCTACGATATTCGGTTATCAACCCAACATCATGCCATGAAGGCTTCGCGAATCAACTTTGCCATATGCTATAATGCCGAGACAACCTTAATGCCATTGACAGTAATTACAGCAACATGGCATACCTTCAATGCATCAGCCAACAGTGTCAATTTTGAAAATATATGAGAAAAAATTATGACTTCAAAGGAACATTTGAAAAAATGAGTTAATGCATCAAAAAACCTTTATGCGAATTTTGTAATTAAGGATTTTTATGGTACTGCAAATAGCTGTTCAAAATTTTGATGTGGAATGTCTGCGAGTTTTTCATCTATTACAACTAGGCACGTATTTCAAAAACGGTACTAATTTTTTAATTGTATTTTTAAACATGTTCTAATTTAGCATCTGTTCAAATAAAATGATTTAAAAAAGTAACAAATTAAAATCGACACATCGATTCCGCGGTCCAATTTCCATAAATTTTACAGCACTTATGGTGACGTAGATTTTTTTTAATTATTTTCCAACTATTTTAAATTTATTGAAAAAACCAAAACAAAATTCTTTTAATTTTATCATAACATCGCTTGCGAACATTTGCAACGCCATTTTTGTTGAATTTGTAATATTATGTAAAATTAATGATGTTCGACTAGACAAATTAATTCAAAACCTGACGTTAAATAGTAACAAACAAAATTTTTAGTTGTCTTTACTGAATGAGAATAAAAACATTATTCACTTACAAATTCTCTTAAATGTATTTTCTCCACCATTTATTTCTCACTTCCATCCAACCGTTTCTTTGCAGAGCTCATTCGCGTATGAAATTGCCTATGACAACAAATCACGCTTCACGGCATGCTGTTTTGCTTTTGATCTATCTATCACCTACATGTCGCTGTTATTGCATGCTATGCCGCTCTTGGGCTTGGATGCATGCATTTTTGAGTGTAAGCACTAGTGTTGCAGTTTTCATGGCCTGTGGTCTGGTAGTTAATTTGTGTGGCATGACCCAACAGCACAATGGCACTCTCTCACAACTGTCAATTTCGACTTGTGCAGCCCTCTATTTCTTAACTCTTTTTTAATGTTGCAGATAAAAGTGTCTTTAAAAAATCAAAAATAAATTTTGACCGATTTTTTAAAAAAATCTCCCAAAAACCTATTTCGGGTAAAGATTAAAATCGGAATTTTTAGTAAATTTGCTCTGGAGGCTACAAATGTTGTTTGGTGCATACAATTTTTTGCGTGTATTTTGAGGACATATGAGTTAAAAAAAAAACATTAGCCCGTGTGGGGGATCGGCCTTTGCATTTTGAGAACTCGAGTTTTTTCATTTTTTTATTAAAAAATTGCACTATTTTGAAGCGCATATTGCATGCCTTAAAGATGACATATCCAGTTCAAACTTCACTTAAAACGCATCTACAATATGTCCTATGTACAAAAGAAGAATGAAAGTTAAGATATTTGATGCATTTGAGAAAAATCCAGTCTTTTAAAAAATTAAATAAAGGAAAAGAAACTGAAAAAATGTGACACTAATTCAAATACGAATGGGCATCATAACTTTTCAAAATAACTCAATGCTTTCCCTCTAAACATTTTTTGAATTCTTTCAAATTTTCTGGGAATAAGTTGCCGAAGTTTTTCATTTCGACGTGCCATGAAGTTATCTTGACTGTCTTGTGGTTCGCTAGTTCCTTGTCCATGGGATTGGATGATTTATAGATTTTCACAGGTGCTTCCACCATTGCCTTTGGCTGTAAAGCTTGATTAGCTGGTTCCAACCTCTCATAACTGTTTGCGATGATGGTTTATTCGATAATTGAGCGTCTTTCATCGGTTTCTACTCTTGGATTCACATTTGCATGGTTGTGTGGAATTAATATGTCTATATAGTAAATATTTTTCATGACATTGTTTGGTTATATTGTTTCCAAAACTCGTTTCTAATTTGCTTTTTTTTTTTTTTTGATGCCTTCGGCCTTCTTCCCGCGCTGTATATATTAGATTTCCCATTGTTACCTTTATTTATACTTCAACCCAGCGTTTTTTACCAGAGAAATTACGTACATAAACTTTTTGACCAATAGAAAATTTCGAAGAAAATTTTTATATTTCGTGCTTTACAGGCTGTTAAAATTGTACGAGGCTGCCGACTGTGAAGTAGCTCCGCTGGAGATTTACCAGTGTGTGGGTTTGTTGTTGATCTGTATGTAAGCATATACTTGTACAACCCCAGTTTGTGATTTGGTTGTTCTTTGCTTATCTTGTTAAAAGCTGTCTTGAAAGTAGGAACAAAATGTTCAGCTAATCCATTCGAAGCCGGGCTGTTGTCAGTTGCTCAATTGCGTTTACTTCACAAAACCTTTTAAATTCCGTTTAAGTTAATTGGGTACCATTATCAGTTACAATGGTATATGGTACAGTTACAATGGTATACGTTGTAAAGCTGCGATCCCAAGTTAGCTTTAGATACTAAGCCACACTTTCTTTAAAAATGGACCAGCCAAATCAATGTATATTCTTTCCCATGGTTGCTCAGCTGCGGGTCATTCCGAAATACTTATTTCGGGTTATCTCCGATTTCTTGACAAACAATACATTTTTTTGACATTTCTTCAATTTCTTGGTCAATATTCGGGAACTACACATATCTTCCGGTTAAGTGCTTCATTCTATGTGCACCCCAATTTCCGTCATGCAGCATACTCAACTCTTCTGAGCGCAGTGAGTTTGGAACTATTACACGTGAATATTTATTGTGCAGGAGAAGAACACCCTTATCGATAGAAATTGAGTATTTTCTGGCAAAATACGGATTTAAAGAAGTCTCTTCTTTAATCTTCTCCGGCCAGCCTTTTCTCACATAATTCACGATAACTTTTAGTGTTTCGCCGCCTTTTGTGTGGTAAGAGCTTGATGATCTGTTACCAATCCAAAGTGTTTACCACAGAGAAGCTGGTGGAATTAGGTCACACCAAATATTATGGCAAGAGCCTCCTTCTCTATTTGAGAATAATTAACTTGAGAAGCTTTCAGCGTTTTTGAAGCTAAGCATATTTTTCAGAACCATCAGGAAATCTGTGGGAGAAAACTGCTCCAACTACGCGGTTGGAGGCTTCAGCTGCGAGAATGACTGGATATTTATCATTATAATGCACCAATTTGGTAGCGTTCACAATATCTTGTCGTAAAGTTTTGAAAGCCTATTCCTGTAGATCAGTCCAAAAAAATTTTGCATTTCATTTTCTCAGTTCATTTAGTGGAGCTGCAGTTTTCGAAAAATTCGGAATAAATTCATTATAATAATCAATTTTTCCTATTAATGACTCCAGTTCTATTTACTTCCAAATTTCAAAACTTTTAAGTGCAATATTGGATGTTGACGCATACTACAGCAAAGTGATTGTAAATTTTGTCACCAATCCAAACCATGCAAAAATTCGAATCACAAATGCCTTCGTAAACTGCAAAATACAAAGGCTCTTGGCGAAACTTTCAACAACAAAAAGTCGAATATCCGCGAAACCAATGGAGATATTAGCCCTTATTCCGGTTGCAGTGGCGTAGTGGAATGTTGTCATTTTTACGAAATGGTATTATGGTTGTCGACGGAGAAAATTCGTCTACATTCTACTGATCTACTGTAAGTCTAATGTCATAATTAACGATAACGATCGATTTATAAGTTAATTGCATTCTAAACTACATCGCGCCTGTTTGTCGAAAGAGCATGGAACCTACTTTTATACTATTTTTTTATGTACCACAATATTTGTCTATTATCAAATTGTCAAAGGCGAATAATTTACAGAATACAACGAAATGTGAAATTCGCCTTCGACTATGACTGCTGTCGTTTTTCGCCTTCGACAACGGGAATAAGGGTGATTGTATACCTCAAACGGACTTTTTTGTATGGATTTTTGAGCACTATCCACAAAAAAAATTAGACCACAAATGAAAATTTGGTAGCCCGTACTATTTTGCGAAATGCCGAACACACCGACTTTAGCGGCCGGCGCACGGACCACCTAGGGCCTTGAAAGCACATGATCTCGATAAAAACTCAGCTTCAACCATGTCAAATTTCAAAGAGTTATCGCTATCCGTTCTCAAATATCATACTAGTTTTTGTTGGTTCTATCCCACTGTGCAACGTCTGTAAATCATAATAATTTAACAAGATACATCGATACCGGTAAGTGAAGTTGTCCAATAACAAAAACATTGGGTGCACTATCTATCAAACCCAACGATTAAAGAATGAAACTTTGTTTTAAGTGAAAAACGTGAACAAAATATGTTAATTTACTTAAACATATTTACAGCAAATTTTGTATACCAACACAATCCTGTCAACATACTACACTAGGATTGATTGTGCCTCATGGCTACTTTTAAGTCATTAACTGAGAAAAAAACTTTTTACATGTTTCATTTATAATTTGTTTTATATGGAGTGGGCGCCCCGGAAGCCGAGTTGGTAGCGTGCTTGGATTGCCAGTGCAGGAGTCGTGGGTTCGATTCCCGCCAGAAGCCTTGGTCTGTCGCTACTGTGGTATCACAATGGACATACAATTGTCTAAGTGAGTCTGTAAAGGACTACAGATATTCACGGATAAGCCGAATAGAGTACCAACCCTTATGCAACCCTGATTTCGAGTTTGCTATTAGTTGGCGCCATTTTTCGTTGTTTGTGTGTGCTATAGTAATGCACACAGCCAACCAAACGTTATAAAAACTCTTTGACAGATAGTGAACTTTGCGAGAAAAAATTGTACTCAGCTATTTGCTGAATTCTACCTGTTCGTTATATCATCTAATTTACTGCCGAAATTCGGAGTCGGAGACCGCTACTTTAAGAGCCTTAACTTAGTGACGAAGATCATTTTTGGCTTAAAAGGTTCGTCAATAAACAAAATACGCGTTCTTGGTTAGGTGAAATCCACACGTGTTTCACAAATCAACAATACACCCACAAAAAACCTTTTTAAAGCGGGTTGCATACTTCTTCGTCGACGATGCCAATCACCACGCTACCGTGAATGGACAACGGTACACGAGGGCTGCTACATAAGTTTCTGGTCTAATCATGAAACGACATATCGTTTAATCATTGAATAAATATGTTGCCTCCTCCTCTTACCAACATTGTTATTTATAAGCGGCAATAAATAGACGAGCATACGGCAAGCCGCTTAATAAGCATTTTTCTTCATATAAAATAAGCGAGAAAATCCGCTTGATAAAAAACATACGATTCAAAAAAAATAAAAATAATGAATACGTTAAATGGCCTTCCAAATTTAAAACTTCTATAAGACCTGCTATCGAACATATATATCACTTAAAAAAGCTTTTGATAAGGCAATTCTTGGCTGTGATTTCATAATTTTTGTGCACAATATTGTTGACAAGATTTATTGGTAGTTAACAATCTCGCCAAATTTCTAATAGACAATCAAATTTCGATAACTTGTATTTCCAAACATGGTTTGATCTGATTCATACCTATAATTTTGAAACGAGTTTTGTTGAAGACAGATTTTTATATCATGAATATAAGACCTTGAACTACAGAGACTTGGAAGATAATTTAATTGAAATGAAATTTATTCATTATTATCTGCTACTAGCTCTATTCACGCTGCAAAGAGCCAATACTACTTCCACCGGTTCAATTCTGCATAAGATGCCAAAAGCAAATACAGTCCAATAAGATAGTGTTTACGGCTGAAACAACCGTTGAAGATGTCTCCTTCTACATAAAATCTAACATAAATGCGGAAGTCGATTTAAATGTCTTTAAATTTCAATACCGGGACAGACGACGCAAAGCATCATTTAGAATTATTACACTGTAGTAAAAGTGTAAACATTTTTTACACTGTAGTAAAAAACTTTTTGGCCACCTAAACCATTTCATAAAGATTACATCTATAACGATATTCCCCGTAATGATATTGCTTTTTTGCCACATGCCTTGAATAATATTCCAAAAAAACTAGAAACTTCTTTCGATTATAATATTTCTATAGTATATCACAGCGTTAGCGGCTTAGATACGAAATTATGGACTATTTTCTCAAATAGCTTTGATTTTCACATTATAGCTTTTACTGAAACATGGCTTCACAATAAGGTTTACGATATGAAGATCTTTTGTTCAAAGTATAGAATTTACGAATGTGATCGCGACCACAATACAATACTGCTGATTGCAGTATCCGCCAAATTACCCCTTGAACAGATAACAATTGCATGCATGTCTGGTATTGAAATTGTGGTGGTTAGAATCGCTTTGAAAAATTTATCATTATTTGTCTCTTGTTTTTGTTAGACTTACTCAAAAAACGTTGATTTTAATATACCGTCTATTTCTTTGATACGCTCGTCATATTCAAATAGTTTAATACCAGCTGTTACTAGTGGTATTTCTAACGATTTCTTTATTCGACTTCGGACTCTTTCAGATCAATAATGTATACAATTCATTTGGTAAATAATTTGATCTAATATTCGTCAACCATACATCCGACATTTCTTTATCATCTTCCAATCCAGTCACTTATGCAGAGGATCGTTTCCATCCTACTTTAAACATTACTATTTCCTTCCCAAATCAAATACCTCCAGAATGTTCCTCCCATAAATAAGAATATTGCTTCGCTAAAACTAATTATACTAATCTCAGATCCCTGCTATCTGCCACTAATTGGGATAACGTTTTAAAATCTGATAATATTGATGAAAATATATCAACATTTTACTCTATTCTACAGGAATGCTTTGATAAGTAAGTCCCTCGAATTATTGTAGGTGATAATTCTAGACCACCTTGGAATACAAGAAATTTATCGAAACTGAAAAATAACTAAAATAAACTGTATAAGAAATTTGAAAAATCGGGAACTTACTCGACTTCTCAAACTATTCATTAGCGAGATCAAAGTGCAATTTAGATAACTCAAATATTTTCGCCGATTTTGTTGCTACTACTTATTCTGATAAACTTTACGCACGCGATTAAGAATTTCCTTACATAATTAGAAATTCTCTTAATATACATGTTCCTTTGTTAGATCAATACACTATAGAGCAAAATTTAAGATCAATAAAATCTAAGTTCTTGCTTTTTTAATGCATTTTGAAACAGTGTTCCGATCAACTTTCCTATCTTTTATTGATTCTGTTTAACAATTCATTAAAATCTGGATATCTACCGCAGATCAGGATTTACTAATAGAAGGTTAGGTCACTTGCGAAAACATAAAGTGGATAGGCACCATGAACATCATTAAGGATGACGGCTGATTGCTTGGCTTAACCTTATTTAGTGAATCCTGAACGAAGATAAAATCTTTCATTAACCAGTAACCATTAACCTCTCCCAAATTAATGGAGAAGATATTGACCAAATTTTTTTCTCCTCAGGCTTCCTTAGTGCTATCTTCATATCAACACGGATTCAGGAAATCACGCTCAACCATAACAAATCTGTTGGAATTTGCATGTATTGTCAACGATGCTTTCAGCGGCAATAGCCAGACTAATACCGTATACACGGATTTTAGTGAAGCGTTCGATAAGGTTAACATTGCACTTCTAATGATGAAATTAGAAATTAGATTTATATGGTTTCAGTAATTCGGTGTTAAAATGGCTAAGTTCATATCTGATTGTTCACAAAATGTGAAATTTGGTAATGCGATTTCTAAAACCATCATTGTTTCCTCCGGTGTTCCCCAAGGTAGCTATCTCGGTCCGATCTTGTTTTGTCTTTTCATTAATGATTTACCTAACATAATAAAGCATTCTAATATTTTGATGTTTGCCGAAGATGTGAATATTTTTAAATGACCCAGATGATAAGTATTATCTCCAGTCCGATCTTGATCTGATTTTATGAATGGTGCAAAATTAACTTTATGCAATTGAGCATTTCCAAATGCAAAATAATGCGTTCTTCAAGACTAAATCCTTTTATCACAAATTATTTTATCGTATCCGATGAGCTTGAATCGGTCGATTCATTTAAAGACGTTGGGCTTCTTATGGATACACGTTTAAACTTTCGTAACCATATCTCTATGGCAGTTGGTAAAGCTTACGGCTACCTTGGATTTATGAAACGCTGGAGCAGAGAATTTAATGATATCGGAAGAGCTATATTTGCTAGCAATTATTATTTATTTAAAAGACCATGAGCGAAAATGCAAGGATAATTCCTTTTTTTTTATCGTATTGGCCCAAGTTGAAAAACGTTTCGTCCACCCTTTTAATGAATGTCGAATTTCTTCTATGTATGTGAAAAAGTTAAGTACCGCAAAAGAAAATATTTACACAGATGTTTTTTTTTTACTATGGTTTTATATGGAGTTTCATTGTGAAAACAGAAAGGCGGAACTTTAAAAATACTAAGGGCGACATTTTCGAGTTTATCACTCGCACTCGATGGAGCGTTTTTTTAAACCCGCCAAAGTCGAAGTGTCTAATTACACATAAAAATATTTCCTAGAAAGGCGTGTGTTGGCGTAAAAAACATTTTGTCAAAGTATATTAAATTTATAACTATTTGCTTTGCATTTTAACTTTTCTTAATATATGTACTTGTTATTTTATGGGTTTTCCCTATCGATTTCTGTCATGCTATATTTTCGTCTACTTTAACACCTTAACACATTAACGTCCTACAGACGCTACATATTTAACATTACACTTGATACAACTACACCATTGATGTACACAAAACATTTTTAATGCTATATGATATTTTGCTCCCAACTTACTTTAATTTATTGAAGTAGCCGTTGAGTGGAGTGGACGTGTTTTCATTTCGCTCCTCAAAGAAAAATATCCGTATCTCAGAATAGGTACTACCTATTACGAACAATTTTAAATCCTCTTTGGAGTAGGCTAGAAATGGACTCTAAAGACCCAACAGCTGTGGTGGTGGCGTCAGACCGTAGCATGTTGTCCTCCCCTTCTATAGGTGTGGGTGCCTTGCCATTTGTAGTCAAGAGTAATGCTTCAAGCACACAACTAGTCGTCAGACTAATTAATGAGGAAGAGACGTATAAACCAGAGGGAGGCACAGTTGGTCCCCAACCTTTAAGTAAAAATGGTGTTTCCGACTCAAAATAAGATAGCGAATATGAAACAGTCATTGCAGCCGAATCGAGAGATGAGGGCGGCGGGATGACGGCAGATGTGGGCGATGGCTTTGCCAAGCTCACAAGCAGACCGAGAAAGCGATCCTGGGCACGACGAAGGAGACAGAGGCAGCGCAATCGGGCGAATGTGCGGGGTACTGGAAGGGATAGAACTGACATTCCAAGCAATAATATGGAAGCTGGAAATAGAATCAGTTCTCCCGAGGAGGATCTGATTAACGAGCGGATTTTCGAACATGTGTGAAACTCTGTAGAGGGTACACCCATACAAATGATGAGCTGCGAGTATAGACGGAACATCTTTACGCTGCGTTTTGCGTCGGCGGAATGCATTGATACCGCCAAACAGCTTGTCAGAGGTATCCACGCTCCCTGGGAGGGACGACGGTCTTCATCAAGGGGTAGGGCAATAAGTTTGTGACGCAACGCATGTTGGGATTCTTGGGCAAGCAAAACAAAGGTTCTGTCGTAGAGAAGTGGGAACAGGGAGGCGACTATAGTACCATCGCCAACTCCCAAGAAGCCCATTTACTTAAGATTTGGAAGACTAAGATAGGCAAAGATCCTAGTATTAAAACATCACTGGAAACTCAATACAGCCTAATGAACAGGGAATCGACAATGGAATCATTACAGATGGAACCATTACACTGGTACTCGACCGAGGACCTGCGTTATTTGTCATGCAGTCTAAAGAACAGGCAGCAAATGATGAGATCATCACCTGCTCCCAAGAAGCCCATTTACTGGAGGACCAAATCATTGGTCATCCAGATAAACCTCCACCAGAGCGAGACTGCTACACACGCTCTGATGGAGAAAATCAGCAAGGGCAAGATACATATTGGCTTAATTCAGGAGCCATGGACGACCCGGAACAAAGTTTCTGTATTGAATCATATCAACTACCAATTATTCTATGCTAACACTGGTACTCGGTTATTTGTCATACAAATTTAAATTGTATATTTTCCTCAGAGTTGTCAACGTCGGATCCAACAGTGGTAAGACAAGGAGACAGTGGAGCATACTTGGAATCACTTTATCTGCCCTTCGACTCTCCGACACCGCCACCCGCGTCGAAGATGCAACCACCGGCGAGGAAAGCAAAACAGATAGGAAACGAGGTACTACTCGTAATAGGGTGCGATGCTAACTCTCACCACATTCCGTGGGGTAGTACCAACATTAGTAATGGGGACCAAGCTTTGCCAGAGTTCTTGAATATTGGTAACACCACTACTTTTGTTAATAGGATTAGGGAGGAGGTATTAGATGCTACAATATGTTCGAAAAATCTAATCGATGAGGTTCAGGTTTGGGTCGTCTCCATGGAACACTCTTTCTCTGACCATTGCTACATTAGGTTTAGACTCGGTCAGCGCCGAAACCCAAACTGAAACGTTAGCAGACGACATGGGAGTGAGAGCAGAAACATGTTGAGGCTTTTGATGAAAAACCATTTTCCACAGGATACGACGGGACTCACGGAGATACCGCAATCTTGGAATAATGATGTTGACCGAAGGCTTATGATTACAGAATTTATTGTGAAGGAGGAGCTTCAAACCATATATTTCCGGCGTTACTACAAGGAGGCAGATTATCTGGCGCCAATATTTTCACAGCGTGCCTGGGACTTGCACATACTCCGAAAGCCTGGCAGGAGCAAGGGTTGTATTTATATCTAAGACCAGCAAGGCAAGTTATGCGACACCAAAGGCCTACAGACCTAAAGCCTTACGACCTTTCTACTCAAAACCATGTGTATGTCAATAGTTGCATGGGGTAGATTAATATCCGCATCCTCTTTTCAACCTAAACTAACTTAATTTGAATATTCCAATGCATTCTATCACACTGCTCTTTTCATATAAAAATTATGATCGCGGACGAGTTCGCCTAAGAGCCGTAGACCATTCCCCCATTGTGGGGAGATGTGCCTCAAGACGAGTCTTCCGCGAATCTTCCACATAAGTTTCTAACGAGTAAAGCCTAGTACGAAAATTGTATATTTATTGATTGCGAAATATGCCGCATTCTATGTGATGAAATAACACAAACCAAAGTCATACAAAGCCACACAACAAAAGCAACTACGTTGAAACAGAGTTGCTTGTGACCCAGCTCGTGAGCTCTTAGTTGCCTTTGCAATGAATTGTAGCCAAATTTGTGTTGGCTCAGCGACATATCGCTGGTATTTTGCCCAAAGTCCGTAGCACTTCAACGGAATATGTTCGGAGTTTCCTTGACATCATTTTTATAGTGCGTTTTTGCAATTGATCTGGCGAATAGTCGAACTCAGTACTAGGCTTTAGCCAGAAAAATATTGGAAGGTCTTAGAACCACACAAGAACCTTGTTTACGAGTAATAATTGAGTGTTTTGGAATATTTTCTATATACTCTTCATTAAGAAATGCGCATTATTCGCCTGGGCGACTAACAAATAACTGTTTTTAAATATTCATTCGACATTGCTCTTTAAGAGTTTCGCGTTATTCCCGTGGAAAAATCATGGAAGGCTTTAGAATCTCGAAAGAACCTTGTTTACGAGTACCAATTGAGTGTTTTGGAATAATTTATAAATACTCTTCGTTAGGAAATGCGCATTATTTGCTTGGGTGACTAAAAAAATAACTGATTTTGAATATTCATTCAATACTGTTCTTTAAAGGTTTCGCTTTATTCGCGTGGAATACTAAAAATTTATGCGCTCATCAGAAACCTAACAACTGCGAAAAACTTTTAAAAAAATTGTTTTTCCGCGTGATATTCATCCTACTAAGTACCTATCGTCACATAAACCAAGTGAGAGTTCTGTCTGGTATTGTGAAAGTTGTCTACTCAAAACAAAACATCGAATAACGTTATTCAATACAACTTCTGCACGCGCCAGGTATTAAAATATTTGTCTATAAATAACTCAAGCGATTTATAGACAAATCTTCTGGACAGTTATATAACGCAATGCGTTGCATAATTAACGTAGCAAAAAGTTACTAAATCTTCGGCACACTCAATGAATTGCCCAATGATATCCTCGAAGAGTATTTCGGGACTCATACTCAAGAAAAAATGGAGTAAAATTCATCGAGAAGATTGCTTCATTCAACGCGTGGACAAACGCTCTTCCAAAATTATGAAAAATGTTTGCAGGGTAGTATGACGTGTAACAGGAAAATTTTTTGCGCTTTTTTGGACATTGCGTTTTTGATGAGCAGAATAATCTTGCACTCAGAAAAGTGCTTATCGTACATATGAGTTGATTGGATGATATATGGTTGTCCAAGATCTTTACTGATAACAGTGATTTTTGTTAACCTGCGGAATAATGTGAAGCATTATTTTAAATTATGAAACAATTCAAAATGATCTTGCTGGTCCGAGGTTCGGTACCTTTGTATTGAAAAGCGGAATCACATGCTCTGTGCCACAAAGCTCCTTCCCATTTGGCAAAATTTTATTTTAAGTAACTCATTTCCACTGGTGAGACATTGTGTCTATATATAAAATATGTCAGCTAGAGGTGTGCACGTGAGTTTTCGTGTCACGCGTGAGTCACGTGATTCGTGAGTAAAATTTAAATCTAATCACGTGATCGTGCGTGACCGTGATTGAATTAAAATTTTTCGTGCGTGAGCGAGTAAAATCATGCTCACGACACTAACCACGAATCACATATGAGTTGATTGCATGATTGAGGAAATCCCGACTCACGAGACACTCACGGCTTACGAGACACTCATGACTCACTAGGCACTCACGAAACAAACAAATAATAACGAAAAACAAAATTTTAGTTATGCTCTCAAATCATACGGCCTGATACATTTTATACAAACATGAATATACGTACGTTGAAATGTTGTACAATTTGAGACGCACGAAAAAAAAAATATTATTCGGGACTGGTGAGTGCCTTGTGAGTCGTGATTGTCTCGTGAGTCGTGATTTTCTCGTGAGTCGCGAGAGCCTCGTGAGTCGTGATTGTCACTTGAGTGCTTCGTGAGTTGTGATTGTCTTGTGAGTAGCGATTTTCTCGTGAGTCGTGCGTGAGTAAAATTTTTGTCTCGTGAGTGAACGTGAGTCGATATAAAAAAGTCGTGCGTGAGTAACATTATTTTCTCGTGAGCGTGAGTGAAAAATCACTCACGCGCACATTTCAAATTTCAACCTCTAACAAAAAAGCATGCCATCTTTGATGAAAAATAGTTCCGCCTTTGTGCTCCTTCCAGTAGCAATTTGTGCAAATTTGCACAATTAATGTGATTATTCTTAACCTTTTTCGGCACAATTTACAAATTTAATTTTTTAAAGTCTCTATTACACGGCATGTATTTGTCTTATGACAAATTAAGCACATGTAGAGTTGTACATGTAGTGTGATACAAACATTTCGATGAGATCTTGCTCTATTCCTTCTGACAAAAACATAAAAATTTCAGCTGTTTTTTGTTGTCGGTCAAAGGAAAGCAGGATTCACAGAATAAGGTTAAGCCAAGCGATCAGCCGATATACTTTTTTTTTAATATTTGGCAGTACTTGGCATTGAGGATGTCAACTTGTTCTCTTTTTACATTCATTCTTTGTTTACGTTTTCTCCTATATGATGACATTTTCAGATTTGACATCCTTAATGATGTTTATGGGGCCTATCCACTTTATGTTTTTGCATGTGACCTAACCTTCTATTAGTGAATCCTGAAAGGAAAGTAACCCCAAAATAAATTTTTTCCACAAATTTATAATTTAACCAGCTTTCTCACAAATTTAAACATTTTTACACATAAAAAAATTAGCTTATGCTCAAATTTTTTTGTTTTTTAGGTCATACGAAAATAACATACAGATGTGAAAACAAAAGTTATATGTCGTGTAATAGCGCCTTAATTGCGCAAACATATGATTACAGGCAAACTGGTAACCCATTAAGAAAGGACGTAAAACGCAGTGCGCTATTTCCGTTTGGACCTATAAGGTGGAGTTACATACTATGCGAGCGCATTAAAAATGCAACTCTGCAAATAAGTTAAACAATTTTTAACTTTAGAATGGTTGAAATTATAAACGCAAACAAAGAGAAAGCGCAAACAAAATTGCTGTGAACGTAAACACAGAACTGACATTGTAATACCGTCAAACTGCCTGGCTGTTTTCAGCTGTTCGCGTGAGACCACCTTTATTAATCCACCTTGAATACAAACCAACCTATTTTAATTTTATAACTCTTTACTAACTCTTCACCCATTTTGCACCTAAACGGCATATCACGCTATTTTGTTTTGTCCTATGGCATTTCAATTTATTTGATTACTGTTTTTGTTCGCAATCAGCAGTTTTTGTTGTCAATCGGACGCAAGAAACCCCAAATTATATTGATTTTACAACTTTATTATTTAACTAGCTTTCTTACAGCTTTAACATTTGTGCGCATTAAAAATCGGCTGTTGTATACAATTTTAAGATACGAACATAACATATTCAAGTGTGATATCAAAAATGATGAATCATATGTAAATTGACAACTTTGACAACTTGACAACCTGATGATTAACTATCGATGGAAAAAGTAACGTGTCATAAGACAAAAGAATTAAGTGTAATAGGGCTTAAGCGGATCGTTTGTTTCGTGTAAGATAAGCCCTCAGCTGAAGTAGTGAAGATGGCAGAAATGCACTCAATAGGGAAATCTGTACCCGAATACCTAACAATCTCGACCCGTTTGATTAGTGGTTAAAACGCCTCACTGACTGACACTGAACAGCGAATCGCCAACGCCGGATTTATTAAAATACAATTAATAACACATTGATGGCGTTCCCATTACCAGATAATGACATATGCTCTAACACTTAGGCTGCAGGACATGGAATATAATCATTTAAATTTAGATAACTAGATTTATTTCATATTTTTTCTGTCATGTGAGTGACCTCGTTTTGAGCAAATAAGATTTAAGAAACTTAAGAACATCATTCAAAAATACGCCAAAAATCCCAATCTAGCCCGATTTAAATTAAATATGATTCGTGAAGCGCAACTATTACCCCTATAAATGGACATGGCCTCCGTACAAACCAATCGTCCTATTTCTCTCAATTTTTCCCGATTCGCCTTAAATTAGACATGTGAGGTGTTCTAATGGATTCTAACGGAATTTATATCCAATAGTCAACTGTGCTTTTCGATCCTTATTATTTTTGTTGTAAAATCATAACTGCTTGCATTATCGACATAAGTTTGAACAGAAGTTGGAAACAGTCTCAAATTATCGATTTCCGTAAAAAAAGGGAAATCTTAAATTTGGTCACATACACCTGAACACAACACAAAATGACAATAAAATTTTCCCTAAATTGGCATTTTCTCTAGAGCCGATCAAATGCCTTTATAGAAAATTTTGATGAACAAAACCAAAACCTTTAAAAATGAAATAAACATATTAATGAAAACAAAACTAAAACTGTCTCCCTCCTTATTTCACGTACACAAGACAAATGGTTGCAAAGGTTGACGATTTGTCTGAGCGACTTTTTGAAGTTGCCGAAAACATTTTAAATGCGAAAAAATTGCTGCTGTTTTAGAAAATAGCGAATAAAGCTTTGTATTCGGTATTGAACCTTTTGAAGAAAAATCGATTCGACTCAATTGTTGTGTGGCGCCATTTTTTCAGGCTCATTTTCTTTTCCCCTTTTTAATTACAGGCTGCATTTAATGAAGTGCAATTATTTTAATCATCGTTATTCTGCATTTTGCTAATTTTTTATTGATTTTTCAATAGGTAAAGGCATGACATACTTTGACAACACTCCGCGATTTCCATCTGGCAGCCCTGTTTGAGCTCTACATTAAGTTCTCAATTACTCACATGCTCCCCAACACTTTCACTCTCCCTCTCACTTACTCACCTAAAAGCGCGAGAGCGCAATGACTTCTAGCAAAAATCTTTAACCAAAACAATGTATCCAAAAAAAATCAAAAGATTGTTTTTAAATTATTCTTCGTTTATTGCACATAAAAATTCTATTTCGATGAATAGTACAGCAGCAAATGTTTTTACCAGCTATTCCGTACTCGAGTTCCACATACACACACGCATGGTCTCAAACAAAACACATTGTCGGAATAATAAAATGCACTTGTTGTTTGTTTTTTTTTTTTTGCAATGATTTGTTTTTCTGTTTTAGAAATCTTTAACCACAAACCCCCTATGAGCAGAAAAATGCAGCATACATACGAACAAACGTGCGTTTGTTCGTTCCATGCAAACCCATACACACGTTCGCACACGAACACTCTTTCGCTTCGGTGCGAGCTATTTGGCAATGTAAAGTAATGAATAAACTTAGTTTGTTTGTAATTAATTAATGTTTAGCACAAAATCCATAAAATCTAGTGTAAATATTTTCCAATTAGCAATTCACTAAACACACTTTGTATACTGTCTGTCTGTCGGTTCGTTTGTGAGTGCGTTTGTTCGTACTACGAACTCAGTCAGTCTGTTTGGTATTCGTCGTTGGTTTAGGTTGTTTTTTTGTTGGTGTATCGTTATTTTTGTCTTCGTTCAAAAGAAGTTCGAATTTAATCTCTTCTCTTTTTATCCTGCTGCCCACGAGTGGCGGCAGCAGTGGAGCAGCAAGTTTGACTTTCATAATCCATTTTTTGTCCTACTGCTGCTGCTTGTTCTTATAATGTTAGGAGGGTTTTTTACCCCTTCTTTTTCTTTTGATTTTTGTACTGGCTGCTCTGTTGCTTTTTCCCCATCACTTTTCTGGGTTATTTGTTTAAATTTTGGGGCTTTTTAAACCTCCTCTTCATTAATATTACTCACATTTATCACTTATCGACGCGGTATTTGCAAAAGATTTTATATTGTTTTATCTTTTCTCATATATTTTAATATTTCTTTTAATTTTCTCTTTTTTGCACAAAACACAACTTCACTGATTGATACATGACTAATTTGGTTATTCGACTACATGGAGAAATTTTGCAACGCGAGTTGCCATATGAAGCTTTATCAAGTATGGGGTAATTCCAAATACCGTTTATAGTAGGGATACCAAATTTTACACTAAATGAAAAAATAAAATTTACACTGAAAGTTAAAAAAAAAATTTTTAACTGAAAGTTCTAAGGTGTAAAGTACTTTGTAAGTTACACATAAAAAAACTACCAAATTTGTATGTTAAACAGTTAATCCTCAACGAATTTTAGCATTGAATCGGATACATTAATTGTTGAAGTAGGTTTGTAGAGATTTGACAGACAAAATAATTGAAATTTTCTGAATTTTCAAAAAATTCTTTTGTTGAGTTAGTTGCTATGAAGCATTTACAAAACCAGATTCGCATCCCCTGGACGGGCCAAAAAAGTTTTTTTATTATTTTTCTGTAAACTTGTTTGATACTATGTTCAGACCAAAAAAAAAATAAAAAATGTAATTTCGTCCTAAAAAATTATTAAACAAACAACAATTTTAACAATAACGCATCATGAAATTTGTGTTGAAGTGATGAAAAATGAAATTTGGAAAACATCTCAATTGGTGTCAACGGTTGAGAAGTTTTTCAAAACGACATAAGCAAAACGAGTCAATGTAGACATGGCATTATACTATAGGGCTGTTCGCGTACTTTTCCAGTAAAAATTTGCAAGACAGTGAGAGCAATTTTACTCTCTTTGAAAAATTTTTTAGTAAAAGTACGCGAACGACTTCCAGAGAGAATTTGCAGAACAACAGCTGATTTTTGTTATAGTTGGTTTGTTATACCCTCCACCGTAGGATTCACTTAGTCATTCCGTTTGCAACACATCGAAATATCAATTTCCGACCCTACAAAGAATATATATTTCGGATCGTCCTAAAATTCTGAGACGATTTAACAACGTCCGTGAGTCTGTCCGTCCGTCTGTTGTAATCACTCTACAATCTTCAAAAATTGAGATATTTAGCTGAAATTTGCCACAGATACCTTTCTGATGCACGCTTGTGAAGTTCTTGAACGGGCCAAATCGGACCTTATTGGATATAGCTGCTATACAAACGGATATTCCGATTAAGGTTCTAATGCCCATTAAGCTATATTTATTACCCGATTACCCTGAAATTTGAAACAGAGAGTCTTAGGCCTCCCGACATCTGACCTAAATATGGATTAAATCGGACTATATTTAGGTATAGCTGCCATATAGACCGATCTCCAGTCTCTAGATAAAAGGTCTAAAGCCCATAAAAGCTTTATTTATTACCCGATTTTGTTGAAATATAAAATACAAAATTCAACAGTGACTTATATTTATTAGGCCACTCAATATCCGTGTCGAATTTGGGTGCATACATTATCCAATTTTCACCTGATTGTGACGAAAGTGGGTTTTCATATATACCCGAGGTGGTGGGTATCCAAAGTTCGGCCCGGCCGAACTTAATGCTTATTTACTTGTTATTTGCTTGCTTAGGAAAACAAGTGTTTTAAAATAAAAAATGCTGGCGATACTAGTGAGATCTTTTCCTTAGATAAACGGCAATTTATTGACCCGAGAGTGACAAGGTAAGAAGGGGAGCCATTCGTCGTATCCGCGATCTGCGTGCCGCTAGACAGCCATCACAATATACCGTGAACAAAGTTATGAAAGTCATCCGTGGCGCCAAGTCGCTGGTCCCAGACGGAATCTCTACACCGATGCTGAATAATCTGTATCTGCCTGGTGTTAAGTACCTTACAACTTTTCTTAACTTGTCTATGAACATTCTTATAGTTCCGATGTCTGGAAGATGGGCAGAGTGATCCCGCTACTGAAGCTAGAAAAAGACCCGAGTTTGGGGGAGTGGTAGAGACCGATCTACTTACTCTCACGAGAAGCCAAGACGCACTACTACTCCCAAGTCTCGTTGGACAATTTCTACTCGCAGACCATCAGCATGCATTTCGAAGCTGCTTTGTATGCCATCACCGTACACAAAACTAGAAACAACGTTCTCAAGTCCCTTTGTATGCCATCACCGTACACAAAACTAGAAACAACGTTCTCAAGTCCCTTGTCGACCGCACTTGGTGCGTTGACAAAGAGACCTTGGACTAACCACCTAGTGCTTCTGAATATTGTGGCTAGACAAATTGCTGCGACCACTGATGTGAGGCGTGCGTCACTTAACTGCCAGCCAGACCCACTCAATCCCATGCCAACATCTTCCCTCCTTACAAATTCAAAGGAACGGTGTTGGTTTCATTGTAGCTCTCCGATAAGAACGATTCCATTAAAACACCTAAGAAACCGATAATTGTACAATACTTTTCTTGGTGTCTGGAAGGATACAATGTTTTAATTTTTCAAGATTTTCCAAATATTTGAGCAAATTTTGCATCTGCCTTCTAATGTATAACAACCGACTTGAGGTAAAATTAAAACCTCATTTGGAGAGTTTTATGTACCTTAACACATGTGGCTGCCTTGAATCTTCATTAAAAGTAAATAAAAATTAAACAAATTTAATGTTTTTATTTTTTACTTACCTCTGCCTTTTTGATCCAATTTGGTGTAAGCTTTTGTATTTTCATGTAACAGCAATTTTTCATAAAACAGCTGACCTTTACTGAACACCTGTTCAAAGTCGCAAATTTCTGCTGGCAAAAAAAGTCCCAGTAGAAATTTGCATGTCCTCTATTTTCGAACTGTCAAAATTTGCTCTCTCTCTTGCGCTCTCTTCTGCTGGCAAATATATTACGCGACCGACTTCCTATAAAAATTTGCACAAATTTTTGAGTTCCCGAAGACAGCTGATGTCTACACCGCCTCATTTTGCTTATGTCGTTTTAAAAAAACATTTCAACCGTCCCCGCTAGTTGAGATGTTTTCCAAATTTAATCATATATGTTATCATGAACTATTGTTCAGATTTATTTTTTTTTTTGTCAGCTAAATTTGGTTTATTTACAAATATCTTTTGGAAAAAAATCGATTTTTATTTTTTAACATTATTCAGGGCAGTGTTTATTCAGCACAATTTGGACATTAATTTGGACTTACATGCCTTGAATGAATCGTTCTTCTTCTAACTGCTAGTGCGGGACACACACACAGAAGGTGTTCTATAGTCTCTTCTTTCTCGATGTCCCTACAGCTTCTGCAAAAGTCGTTGCTGACAACCTGCAGTCTGTCAGCATGTTTTCCGATTAGACAGTGACCTGTCATGACGGACACAATAACTGAAACGTCTGCAAAGCAGTAGACCTCTTCAAGTCTAGATGAGGCCACATAGTTTTGGAATGCTCACAGCATCCTATTTGGGACCATCTATCATTCGTTGACCTTCGGGTCTGGTCCTGAAAACTTTGCTTACATGCCGCTAGAGGCATACCCACAAATTCCAGTGTAACTAGAGTGTGTAAGGTAGTTCCTAGTTTCGCAAGCTCGTCTGCTTTAGAATTTCCTGGGATATCTCTGTGGCCCGTCACCCAGAACAGGTGAATTTTGAACTGTGCAGCCATCTCGTTGAGAGATCTGCGACAGTCGAGGGCGGTTTTTGTGTTCAGAAATACGTTCTCCAGGGATTTAATGGCTGCCTGGCTGTCTGAGAAAATATTTATGCCAATCGTCGTAATGATATTATATCTTAGCCATTCCGCCACTACCTTAATTGCAAGGATCTCCGCTTGGTATACACTGCAGTGGTCGGGTAACCTTTTCGATATGACCAGTTCTAGATCTTTAGAGTACACACCAAAGTCCACCTGGTCGTTTAGTTTGGAACCATCCGTATAGAAGTCTATGTAACTTCTGTTACCAGGGATATAGTGGTTCCAATCGGTTCCATCAGGAATAGTGGTACAGTAATTTTTATCAAAAAGCGGCTAAGGTAGGTTGTAATCCACACTGCCCGGAACATCGTATATTGTATCAAGGATAACACAGTGTCCGTAGCCGCCACATGACCAATGAGAAAGCTCCCTTAACCTCACGGCAGTGGTCGCTGCTAATTGGGTAGCCACAATGCCCAGAGACATAAGATGTAGCATTAAATTCAGTGCATCAGATGGTGTCGTCCTCAGTGCGGATGTGATGCACAAACAAGCCATTCTTTGGATCCGATTAAGTATTGAGCAGTAAGTGGATTTTTGAAGCGCCGTCCACCAGACCACAACACCATACAGCATTAGAGGTTTGACAACTGCAGTATATACCCAATGCATGACACGCGGTCTAAATCCCCAACTTTTGCCAATGGCTCTCTTGCACGTGTAAAGGGCAAGAGTGGCCTTTCATACCCTTTCCAAAATGTTGGATTTGAAGTTCAGTTACCTGTCCGCTTTCTGTAAATGGAACATTCTCTCCACCCAAGGAGACAGGTGGCACTGTGGGCAACTTGTAAAAAAAAGGCATTGGGGCACAAAATTAAAATTTCATTTACGCTAGCGTCGATTCACATATATTCTATTCTCATTCTCTTGGTTGCAGTCTTTGTTGAGACAGCAACGAATTAACACGCGCAAGGATGTACACATTGTTTTTGTGTTTTCATTTAAAAATAAAAGTTTTTCTGGTTAAACTCTAAATATAAAACGAAAAAATTATATATTAATTTTTTTATTTATTATGTTTCCTTAAAAAAACTTAATAGTCTGTTTATCGATTTCGAACGGTTGCTTTTCGTTTGTCTGGGCTTCTTTTTCCGATCTATATTCGTCCATATAGACGGTTCTTAGTATTTATTTTTGATGAGTTGTTAGCTCTTTTGGCTTTGATGGATCTTTTTATACATCGAAATTCTTCCCTTTTGCTAAAATCCCAATCATTAACAAGAGAAATAAACAAAAAAAAAATAGAAATAAAAAATTATCTTCGACTCATTCTTTATAGGACGCACAGAAAAGTTATAGACCTAAATTTGATCGATTATTTATGGTTGTGACTTATAAAAAACTTTTCAAACAAGGTGTAAATTGCTTTAAAAATTTTTGACATAGAAAATCGATTTTCTTTTGTACATACGTTGAACATATTTTTAATTGAATGAATTAAATTGTTATCCAATAGCATAAATTGCTCATTGATCAAGAGTATTTCACACATATGTTATGCGAAAAGAAGTGAGTGAAGTGAATAAGTCCAATATGCGTCTCGCTTCCGTCATATACAGACAAAAAGTAGTGTGTCTGAACAAAAAAAAATAACAAGAAAAATAGAAAGTGTAGTTTTTTATCTCTCCATAAAATATAATTTCTATAATTATAATTTCAATGTAAAACAAAAATATTGTGAAAAACATTACGCTGAAATAGTGAAGAGCGGAAAAATTAGGATGGATACAGTGGATGAATCCGAACGCAACAAATTGGCAGACATTGTAGAAATCAAACGTGATATTGATGAATATTATTAATATTATCTTCTTTTAATAATTTATTGTCCATATGGAGCTCATATTAACTTAGAAAACGGCACTTATTGCGCAAGATAACATAGGTGGATCTAGATTTCGTGGAATTGTGAGCAAAATGTTAAGATTTGTAATTATTACAATACATTTTAAATATGTATAAAAATTAATTTTCTTTATAATACTCTTTACATACCATGTCCCAGGCAAGAAAGAGAAGCTCATAATGGAAACTATAATTTTTCTTCTTTTTTCGAAGCCTGGGAATATTAATTAAGAAAAATATATACATTTGTAAGCAATATATTTCATGTTTTGTACGCAATATGATTCAATGAAATAAAAAGTTTTTTGTTCATGTGAAAAATATCGGTTATTTATTTTTATTGAAATGTACAAATTTCTTTATTGATCATAGTTTTTAATTTTTTCTGTGCGTATATAATCCAATGTTAGTCTTTTTTGTCCCGCAATTATATAATTTTTTGCCCCATTCAAATTAAAATCTTGATTTAATGTAGAAACTTGTGTTTTCAATTAAATTTGTACTATTAATAAACGATCATAGACGAAAATTCAATTAAAGTTGTTATTAACTGCATAAACCAATTATTTGAACATTTCCCTTTCTTCTAAGCAACTTTTTTACTGCTTTAATAAAAATATAATAATTTTAATAGAAATAAAAAACTTTTTATTTCATTGTATTAAAATGCAAATAAAACACAAAGTATATTGCTTAAAAATATAAATATTTTTATACCCTCCACCATAAGATGGGGGGTATACTAATTTCGTCATTCTGTTTGTAACTACTCGAAATATTCGTCTGAGACCCCATAAAGTATATATATTCTTGATCGTCGTGACATTTTATGTCGATCTAGCCATGTCCGTCCGTCTGTCCGTCCGTCCGTCCGTCCGTCCGTCCGTCCGTCTGTCTGTCGAAAGCACGCTAACTTCCGAAGGAGTAAAGCTAGCCGCTTGAAATTTTGCACAAATACTTCTTATAAGTGTAGGTCGGTTGGTATTGTAAATGGGCCATATCGGTCCATGTTTTGATATAGCTGCCATATAAACCGATCTTGGGTCTTGACTTCTTGAGCCTCTAGAGTGCGCAATTCTTATCCGATTGGAATGAAATTTTGCACGACGTGTTTTGTTATGATATCCAACAACTGTGCCAAGTATAGTTCAAAACGGTCCATAACCTGATATAGCTGCCATATAAACCGATCTTGGGTCTTGACTTCTTGAGCCTCTAACGTGCGCAATTCTTATCCGATCAGAATGAAATTTTGCACGACGTGTTTTGTTATGATATCCAACAACTGTGCCAAGTATGGTTCAAATCGGTCCATAACCTGATATAGCTGCCATATAAACCGATCTTGGGTCTTGACTTCTTGAGCCTGTAGAGTGCGCAATTCTTATCCGATTGGAATGAAATTTTGCGTGGCGTGTTTTGCTATGATATCCAACAACAGCGCCAAGTATGGTTCAAATCGGTCCATAACCTGATATAGCTACCATATAAACCGATCTTGGGTCTTGACTTCTTGACCCTCTAGAGGGCACAATTCTTATCCGATTTGAATGAATTTTTGCACGAAGTATTTCGTTATGATATCCAACAACTGTGCCAAGTATGGTTGAAATCGGTTCATAACCTGATATAGCTGTCATATAAACAGATCTGGGGATTTGACTTCTTGAGCTTCTAGAGGGCGCAATTCCTATCCGATTTGGCTGAAATTTTGCATGACGTATTTTATTTTTACTTTCAACAACTGTGTCAAATAAGGTTCAAATCGGTTCATAACCTGCTATAGCTGCCATATAAACCGATCTGGGATCTTGGCTTCTTGACCCCTAGAGGTCGCAATTATTATCCGATATGCCTGAAATTTTGTACGATGGATACTCTCATGACCATCAACAAACGTTTTTATTATGGTCTGAATCGGTCTATAGCCCTCTACAGATCCCATATAAATCTTTCTCTCTATTTTACTTCGTGAGCCCCAATGGGCGCAATTCTTATACGAATTAGCTAAAATTTTACACAGGTCTCCAACATATAATTTAATTGTGGTCCGAACCGGACCATATCTTGATATCGTTTTAATAGCAGAGCAACTCTTTTCTTATATCCTTTTTTGCCTAAGAAGAGATGCCGGGAAAAGAACTCGACAAATGCGATCCATGGTGGAGGGTATATAAGATTCGGCCCGGCCGAACTTAGCACGCTTTTACTTGTTTTTAATTAATAATCCCAGGTTTCAGGAATAAAGGCGTTTTTTTGAGGGGAAAATTTCCCTAATTCGTTCTTTCAGTGCTTTGATAAGCTTACCACATTTGATTTTTGTGGGTTTCTTTGGCCAAAATGTTGCCATTTATATATGAAAATTAATATGGCACCAACCAATTTATCACCTGCTTACGTGCATGCTTACACACAAATGTGAGTGTGTGGAACGTACTCAAATTCATATATGTTGTTGTAATTTCAACCAAAACCCACCCTTTCCAAATTTATAAATAATGAAACAAAAAACCATTTAAAAAGTAACGCATTCAGCTTTAATTTGTAAAAGTAATTGAATTTTGTAGTATTTTCGTATGTATTAGTTAAATAAGCACAACTTTTCAAAAGCCTTTGCCAGCATTTTTCACTTGTATAAACATAATGTTTGTAGTAGCAAGGCTAAAAGAACAACACTTTCTTTTACAATCGTTATTACTTTATACAGATTTATTACAATCGATTGTTATGAAGGAAACATTTATTTTTGATTTATTTTAGAAGTATATTTACAAATAGTTTCTTATATATGCATCCGCAAATAATAATTTTTTTCCACCCCGAGTAAATACATATCAGCAAGATCACTAACAAGCACTTAGTTACAATTAGAAATTTGGCGATCGCGTTTATTTTACGCAAGAAAACGACTTGTTGCCCAGCGACATTGGTTGTGCTCTTTTTGGGTGTCGTGAAATGTAAATTTTCCCTAGATGAAAAAACAAGTTATAGCAAAATGAACACTTCTCATCAATTTTTTTGTATATGGAGTTTCACCGCGAAAACTAAATATACTAACCTTAAAAGAAAAATGTTCGTTTCCATTATGAACCTCTCCTCATTGACGGGGACATGATCTACAAAGAGTATTGTAAACAAATTTAAACACTTTAACATATGCCTTGTTTACCAACCTCTTGCCTTGACACAAAAGAAAATCGAATTTCTATATCAAAAATTATTAAAGCAATTAACACCTTGTTTGAAAGTCAATTTGCCTTTTTATTAAATGCTAAAGATTTTTACAAAAGGAATGGATCTTAATGGTACAACAAAGTGATTGCCTTTTGATTTCTGCTGTCAATAATATATATATATATATATATATATATATATATATATATATATATATATATATATATATATATATATATATATATATATATATTTTTTTTTTTTTGAAAATGCTTTAATTCACAGTCATTGGAAGGACATAGGTATAAACTTCCTAAATTTTTGTAAAAAAAATCGGATAAAAATTACTCCATATAGGGGCTCAAGAAGTAAAATCGGGAGATCGGTTTATTTGAAAGCTATATCAGGTTATTGAGCGATGTAAACCATACTTGGTGGTTGGTAATCAAAATAAAACACTTCATGCAAAATTTCAACCAAATCGTATAATAACTGCGCCCTCTAGATGCTCAAGAAGTAAAATTGGGAGATCGATTAAGACCATACTTGGCTTAATTGTTGGAAGTCAAACAAAACACTTCACAAAATTTCAGCGAAATCGAATGTGAACTGAGCCCTATATAAACCCAAGAAATCAAGATCAAAAATCGATTCATATGGGAGCTAATCATCAACATGGACCGATATGGCCTATCTACAACCGACCTACACTTAAAGTAAATATTCGTACGAAATTTCAGGAGCCTTATTTAGCTTAATACTTTCGAAAGTTAGTGTGCTTTCGACAGACGGACGGACATGGCTAAATCGACTTAGAAAGTCAAGACGATCAAGAATATATTACTTTGTTGGGTCTCAGATCAAAATTTCGAACAGAATAACGAAATTAATATTCCCCCGTCCTATAGTGGAGGGTATAAAAATACACTTTAGGCTACTCTTTCCATTTGGAAACTACTAAAAAGTTTTTGTTAGCATTAACTTTTTTAAAAGACATTGGACTTCTATTTTTCACTGTGGTGTCCGGTCGATAGATGGTACGTACATATATAACTATTGAATTTCTCTCTTATCCAAAGGTGATTCTCAGTTCTAGTTTCACAATGTAAATACATACTTAAGGTGAATTAACAAAGGTGGTCTCACGAGGACAGCTGAGTTTGACGGTATTACGATATCAGTTCTGTGTTTACCTCAGCGACGTCCAGTCCCTTACGGTAGCGGTGATGGTAATACACACATATTCTTATGTTCTTTGTTCAGTCGTTGTTGAGACAGCGACGAATAAACATGCGCAAGGGTATACGCTTCGTTTTTCTGTTTTTATTTTAAAAACATTGATTTTTTTATTAAACCCTTGGAAGATATAAAAATGTAATTAAAATTCCTTATTTTATGTTTACTTTCGCAAAACACTATTCATTTAATCCATGGAAATTATTAATTAATGAGAGAATTAAAAATACTTAAAAAGAGTATTCATGCATACGGTCAGCTTTTCATTTTGGACATCGCTGGTTTACATTCACAGCAAACCACCCCATTTTTTAGCATGTTCTCTTTCCTTGTGTTTATTTTTCTCTCCTTTTACCTAGACACGTATACACACGAGCGCAAGCTTTCTCTCATTTTACATGCACATGTACAAATAAGAACGCTTTAATTGTTTCGCCATAATACATACTAAAAAGTCTGCAATTTTATTAAAATATCATTAAAAATTATGAGGGAATGTCCAACTAAATACAATCAGCATGTTTTTCGCTTCAATACGTAATAAAATTTGGGAGTTTCACTCTGCAAATATAAACATAGTACCTGCCTTAATGGACAATTTCCATCATCATTGTTGCGAAAACGATGTAAAGTTTTCTATCTTCTTACTTTTTCCCTTTTCTTTACTTTTCTCCGCACACATCGTACCATTTTATATTAATTTTTGATTAAATGACATATTGGTGACATCAATCATGAAATCTCAAAATGATTTTGATTTTCTTTGAAATGCACAAATACTTTTGTAAAAATGTGTGTTCAAGTTATACTGTGTAAATTTCCTATAAACGTTTCATATCCCACTGCCTCTAAACATAAATCCCTAAATTTAATATTTGTTGACAAAAATCTCCAAATAATCATTATTTTCAAACCAATATGGCAACTGCGCAGACTAGTCGAAGGTATTTGTCGTCGAGCATATCTGCAAATGTTCGAATTTACCGTAATAATTCTGTACAATGCAGTGTTGCCATTTGAGAAAAACTTCGGCAGCTGGATACGTTGGAGTAGCAGAAATGCTGCGTATGGCCAGAAATTTGGAATTGGGGCATTTCGAAAAGTAAACACTTCAACACAAACATGAAGAGTAAGAAAGAGTGAGAGAGTAAGCGACGACATTTATTGATTCAATTTTCATTTTCATCACACAGCAACAAAATACTCATACACAAACTCACATACATACATTTGTAAGGATTGCGACGCATGAATGGATCCTAGCGAAACGCAGAAATTCAAATATCCCCCCCACACACACACACTACACACAGGCATAACACATTTAAGCCACGCATTCAAAAGGCTGAAATGGGTTGTTGAATGCTAACGGTATAGTAGTAAGAGAACAGTAGGTGGTTGATTTAGGCATAAATACCGTTATAAAAACATTCAATGTTTTTATTATTTTTGTTGTTGTAGTTTGGTGGTTGCTGTTCTTTTATTATTATTATTCTCCACATGATATCAACAGGAAACATATGACATGTTCGTTCATGTTAAAGGATTTCAAAATATTTGCCATAAACTAATACCTACTTATGTACATACATACATATATAAGACTATGTGTTGTTGGGATAGAATTTGATTGTGCATGGGTTTGTTGGAGTTGTGAAATTTGAATGGTATATTTTCCTGCTGCCTTTTTGGACGATGACGAGTGATAAGATGTTAAATGATAAGGAACACAAATGAGTGTGTATAAAGCCAAATAATAGCGGTAGATACATATGTGTATAAAACGCCAATAAACATATGTATGTATATATCACTGTGTAGAACGTATTGACTAGACCAACAGAAAAGATGCAAGAATTAAGGTCTTGATTGCTACCTACATTTCTAATAGTCCCAGTGAATATGTTCGAGCAATATTCCTAAAGGGGCAATATGATTAAACTGAGACAAAAAATAAATCCTACAAAATGTTATCCAACCAAATCAGTTATAAATAATTCATGCATTTTTTATTCAATTGCCATTTACAGTTTACTAAAAAAGTTGATTGAGAAAACTACAAAAGCTGGAGGCATTTTCAAAGTGTCATTCTTTGACAATTAAAAATAATGATGTAAA